>NW_017671312.1:118257-132866 GCF_001879085.1 Nicotiana attenuata | reverse complement strand
TTGGCAAAAGGCGACTAGGGAATGGAGGCCCTATGTCTAAAAGGCTCAACTCAGGGATTGGAGCCCTAATGTTGGCAAAAGGCGACTAGGGACTGGAGGCCCTATGTCTAAAAAGGCACAACTAGGGATTAGAGCCCTAATGTTGGCAAAAGGCGTCTAGGGAATGGTGGCCCTATGTCTAAAAGGCTCAACTCAGGGATTGAAGCCCTAATGTTGGCAAAAGGCGACTAGGGAATGGAGGCCCTATGTCTAAAAAGGCACAACTCAGGGATTGGAGCCCTAATGTTGGCTAATGGCGACTAAGGAACGGAGGCCCTATGTCTAAAAAGGCAAAACTCACGGATTGGAGCCCTAATGTTGGCAAAAGGCGACTAGGGACTGGAGGCCCTATGTCTAAAAAGGCTCAACTCAGGGATTGAAGCCCTAATGTTGGCAAAAGGCGACTAGGGAATGGAGGCCCTATGTCTAAAAAGGCACAACTCAGGGATTAGAGCCCTAATATTGGCAAAAGGCGACTAGGGAATGGAGGCCCTATGTCTAAAAGGCTCGACTCAGGGATTGGAGCCCTAATGTTGGCAAAAGGAGACTAGGGACTGGAGTCCCTATGTCTAAAAAGGCTCAACTCAGGGATTGGAGCCCTAATGTTGGCAAAAGGCGACTAGGGAATGGAGGCCCTATGTCTAAAAAGGCACAACTCAGGGATTGGAGCCCTAATGTTGGCAAAAGGCGACTAGGGAATGGAGGCCCTATGTCTAAAAAGGCACAACTCAGGGATTGGAGCCCTAATGTTGGCAAAAGGAGACTAGGGACTGGAGGCCCTATGTCTAAAAAGGCTCAACTCAGGGATTGAAGCCCTAATGTTGGCAAAAGGCGACTAGGGAATGGAGGCCCTATGTCTAAAAAGGCACAAATCAGGGATTGGAGCCCTAATATTGGCTAATGGCAACTAAGGAATGGAGGCCCTATGTCTAAAAAGGCACAACTCACGGATTGGAGCCCTAGGGGCCAAATTAGTCAGGGGTCGCAATTGCGATGGATTCTTCGCATTTGCGAAGCTCGCATTTGCGATCTTCTTGTCGCAATTGCGAAGATGGCTAGAGGGGAGCAGGCTTCGCATTTGCGAGGTTTTTGTCGCATTTGCGACCCTCGCATTTGCGAACCTGGTGTCGCAAATGCGACATCAGAGGCCTGTGTTCAGCTATAATTTCGAGACTTAGACCATTTAGCTCATTTTCTTCATCCTCTTAGGCGATTTTGGAGCTTTTTGGAAGTAGGATCTTCACCTAGCACCTTGAGGTAAGTAAATTCTACACTACATGAGTTAAATACATGGATTATGGGTAGATTAACATGTGAAAATTAGGGGAAAATCAAGGGTTTTAGATGAAAACCTAGAATTTGGTAAAAAACTAAGATTTAACCACGAAACTTTGTTAGGGAATGGAGTAAAACGTCATATATCTTGATCCCTAGGTTATGGTAACGACTNGAGGTCCTATGTCTCAAAGGCACAACTCAGTGATTGGAGCCCTAATGTTGGCTAAAGGCGACTAGGGAATGGAGGCCCTATGTCTAAAACGGCTCAACTCAGGGATTGGAGCCCTAATGGTTGCAAAAGGCGACTAGGGAATGGAGGCCCTATGTCTAAAAAGGCACAACTCAGGGATTGGAGCCATAATGTTGGCAAAAGGCGACTAGGGAATGGAGGCGCTATGTCTAAAAAAGCTCAACTTAGGGATTGGAGCCCTAATGTTGGCAAAAGGCGACTAGGGAATGGAGGCCCTATGTCTAAAAAGGCACAACTCAGGGATTGGAGCCCTAATGATGGCAAAAAGCGACTAGGGAATGAAGGCCCTTTGTCTAAAAAGGCACAACTCAGGGATTAGAGCCCTAATATTGGCAAAAGGCGACTAGAGAATGGAGGCCCTATGTCTAAAAGGCTCAACTCAGGGATTGGAGCCCTAATGTTGGCAAAAGGCGACTAGGGACTGGAGGCCCTATGTCTAAAAAGGCTCAACTCAGGGATTGGAGCCCTAATGTTGGCAAAAGGCGACTAGGGAATGGAGGCCCTATGTCTAAAAAGGCACAACTCAGGGATTGGAGCCCTAATGTTGGCTAATGGCGACTAAGGAATGGAGGCCCTATGTCTAAAAAGGCACAACTCACGGATTGGAGCCCTAATGTTGGCAAAAGGCGACTAGGGAATGGAGGCCCTATGTTTAAAAAAGCTCAACTCAGGGATTGGAGACCTAATGTTGGCAAAAGGTGACTAGGGAATGAAGGCCCTTTGTCTAAAAAGGCACAACTCAGGGATTAGAGCCTTAATATTGGCAAAAGGCGACTAGGGAATGGAGGCCCTATGTATAAAAGGCTCGACTCAGGGATTAGAGCCTTAATATTGGCAAAAGGCGACTAGGGAATGGAGGCCCTATGTATAAAAGGCTCGACTCAGGGATTGGAGCCCTAATGTTGGCAAAAGGCGACTAGGGAATGGAGGCCCTATGTCTAAAAAGGCACAACTCAGGGATTGGAGCCCTAATGTTGGCAAAAGGCGACTAGGGAATGGAGGCCCTATGTCTAAAAGGAGGCGACTAGGGATGGAGGCCCTATGTCTAAAAAGGCACAACTCAGGGATTGGAACACTAATGTTGGCAAAAGGCGACTAGGGAATGGAGGCCCTATGTCTAAAAAGGCTCAACTCATGGATTGGAACCCTAATGTTGGCAAAAGGCGACTTGGGAATGGAGGCCCTATGTCTAAAAAGGCACAACTCAGGGATTGGAGCCCTAATGTTGGNGGGTAATAGATGCATCTATGGTTTGCGCTGTTCGACCCTCGGCAGTGCACAATTTATTTTCTGTTGGAGCGGGCCGTACGCCTCGGCATAATTTGCGCATGCTTGTATTGCTGCCTTGAACTTATTAAAGTTGATATTGCCTCTTCATGGCTTGAGAACATTTGGGTAAATAATGAAAAGAAATTTTGAAAATTTCCTATAAAAGAAAATAATTGTTCACTTATTTTCTTCTATTGGATTAAAATCATGTTTATAGAAATCCGCGATTTAATATTTTATTGACACCACATTATTGGACCCTTAGTAAGTGTCAAAGTCGACCATCTCGTCGCTACCTCTTCGAGATTAGGCGGGATACTTACTGAGTACACGTTGTTTATGTACTCATACTACACCTCTGTGCATTTTTGTTGCACAGGTATATGTAACTCTAGTGGTCTACTGGGCGTAGCAGCACAGATGATTCTAGGACTAGGTGAGTGCAGTATTCGAGGCGGCCCGCAACTAGTATAGTCCCTTCCAGTATATTGTATTTACTTTCTGTCCATTTGTATTCCGGACGGATGTGGTATTATATTGTCTCTTGGAAATAGCTCATGCACTTGTGACATCGGGTTCTGGGGATGTCTATGGGTTTATTCAGAAATGTAAAATTGTTAATTGTTTCATCATTTATTCAGTGGAATTCATCACGTATTGTTTAAACGCCTAAAAGAAGTGATTTTAGAAAATATTTAAACGAGAAGTTACTAGTTATTTGTTGTTGGCTTGCCTGAAAGTGGAGTCCGGCGCCATCACGACCCTTAGTGGATTTTTGGTCGTGACATTGGCTAATGTAGAATCAATTTTCATGACGTCCCCGTAAGTTGCTGTTATGGTTGGCTCAATTTATTATGTCTCATGTCCCGAGTCCTTCCCAATAGATTCGATAATTCTAAAATAAGTGTTGTGCTGAAAGATGTATGTACCAAAAATGTGTCCCAAATGTTTCTATCATATCATGATTCCCTCCGAGGATGTAATCTATTATGATCAATGTACCAAAGGAGTTGTGTTTTGAAAAAAATCATGTTTCAATTGTAAGCTAGTATGCCTAATTGCGGAAGAAAAAAACTCAATGTGCCTAAGGCTCTTGTTTGCTCATATGTGTGCTTAAAGTTCGATTTGAAATTCTGGTTGATGATAATCCATGGTAACGCTTGAAAGTCATAAGGGCGAGTATGAAATATGAAATGTGGCCGACGTGCCAAGAATGCTATTACAATTGTAGCCACTAGTGCCAATGAAATGGAAAGATGTATGAAAGATTATAAAATGAGTTGTAAACCCTTTATATAATAAATGCTTTGGGAGTATCGTTTAGTCACTGAGGAAGGGTAGGTTGAAATAACCTAACCCGAAACTACATGTGCCGGTGTAGGAGTGAGTGAGTGGTAAAATCTCCATGTGAGGTGGTTAGAGTTTTCCCCGAATATAGGATGAGGTTGGAGTATTGAGGTAATTCCCCTTAAATGGGATGAGATGATTGCTAGCGAAATATGAGGTGACGTCGACCACATGGCATTTTGGTGAGGCGGCTAGCCGATCGGGCTGAGATTGGACGCTATGCCGGCACATGGTGGTATTGTGAATGGACGTCACGGGGTGAGACGGCGTAGCCGATCGGGCTGAGATCGGACACCGTGCTAAAAGCACGTTGGTGTATCGGTACTAAAGATCTCCCAACTTAAAATATTGAAACTTGCTTGAAATTTATCCTTTCTCATAACTTGATACTTTAATATTGTTTGAGGCCCTCATTGATTTCATGTTTCTTTCTCATTGCACTGTTACTCGTTCTATTGAGGGGGTATTTAGTTTTTTATACTAGTACTATTCCATATGTACTAACGGGGTATTTTATTGTTCATACTAGTACTATTCCATATGTACTAACGTCCCTTTTGCTGGGGGCGCTACATCTTTAATAGATGCAGGTGGTTCCACAGCAGGTGACATTGACCAGTGATAGCAGTACACCCTCTCCTCAGCTGACTTGGTGAGCCCCACTTCTTTTTGGGGTTCTCTATCTGTCCCTTATGTATAGCATTTTGAGGTATAGCTGGGGCCTTGTTATCGGCGTTGTCGTAGCACTCTTTTATTTTTGTTAGAGGCTCCGTAGACATAGTGTGGTTTGTACTTTGTTTTGGGAAAGTTAAACTAAAAGTGTTAGTAATTGTATCACCAGTTCCACTTCAACTATGCTTGTATAGTGCACTATTTTGGAAACTTGCTAATGACGAAACTTGTGGCAATGAACTGGTGTTGTTCACATGACCTCTTATTGTCTAATTAATGAAATGTTTCTTCTCTTTATGCATGGGTGAGTTGGGTAGATGACTTTGTGGACCCAGATTTTTGTGGACCCAAAAGTGTAAGATTGGGGTCCACAAATTTGTGAGACCAAAAAGAACCTCGCACAACTAATGTAAGTTGTGTGAGACACAAAATAAAACTTCTCATCACTTATAAATCTTGCTATTTTTGAATTTCTCACTCGATGAATGCTGCTCATTGGGCCGTCATTCTAATTTCTAAGTAAATTAAAAAAGTGAAACTAAGTTCAAATGCTTTACTTAATGTAAAGTAAACAAAATCCATCCAATACAAGAGTTTCTCCAATTAAATTATCAAAAGACTCTTATAGGTCTATGATGACTAGTTAGTCTGTTGTTCTACCCTTAATCCCTATAAAGCAACATTATTGGTCGCAACAACTAAACAAATTAAGTATTTAAATTATATATAAAAAAAAAAACCATAAAAATAAAGCTGACTATAGGTGCACCAAAATTTAGGATACATCTATATATAAAATAGGAACTTGAGTATAGGCGAGCAACACAAAGCAAAATGTTTTTTGTATAGAGCCTGAAATAATGGAACATTTTTGTATGGGACACCATGATATTCCCTTTGCCTTTTTTTCACAAACCCATGCCTTGAGAAAAGCAACTAAACGACAAAAAGATATTTCAGTCCCTCCTAAAAAACAAAAAAGAAGAAGCCTTCCAAATAATATTTCAGTCCCTACATAATAATTCCAAACTCATTGAACTTTGTTTTCTTACTTTCCTTTTTTTATAGAACATCATCAAACTTGTCTTTCTCATTAACCAAAAGGACATTTTGTTCTTCATCATCACTTGTGTCATCTCTATGCCCCATCATTTCCAAGTTGGTCAGCCTCTTGGCTTTCAATGTCTCACCTTCCCAATCTGTGCAGCAATGCACAACATAAAGTATAGAGATAGCACAGGCTGCTTGAGCTGATAAGAGACCATACCATAGGCCACTGAACCCAACTTTTAGCCAGAAGGCTAATCCTACGGCCACTGGGGTGCCCACGAAGTAAAATGAGCCGAGGTTGATCCGGGCGCCTATGGCCGGTCTAGCCGTTCCACGGAGTATCCCGCAACCGGTGGTTTGTGGACAGTTTCCAAGCTCACACAGCCCTATTAATGGCAAGACTGATGCAACAAGTGCTCTAAGCATGTCATCTTTTGTAAATAAGGCTCCCCATTTGTCCCTGAAGATCACTGTCCATAAAACATTGATGAATCCAATCACAAATGCACAAGCCAATGCAACTGTTGCAGCTAACTTGGCTTTGTATGGTTTCCCAGCTCCTAACTCATTCCCTACCTGAATTTGACATTAAATTAGTATACCATTACAAAAAGATAACTCTATAATATCCAAGTTTAAGATAAAATGGCATAACATTTAAAGTCAAAGATGTTACAATATTAAGATGCTGCTAGTAAAATGCCAAACATATAAAATATGCAAAAAAAGAGATAAGGGTATTTAGTCATGAAATCCTTGGTCAACTCTAGTTGGTTAAATGGCTATGTCATATATTAGCCAATTGATATGGAAGTTAGGCATAAAAGAGGATGTAATCCATCGTAGATGTCGCTACACAAGATTTATGTAACCACCCAACATGGATGATTCGGTTGAATAGGGATGTAAATGAAGTATGATGCAATCAAGTAACTGAACAAAAAGCATAGTCTTTAGGATTTAGTAAGGTTATGTGAAACTAGATAAGAATTTTTTTTCTGTTTTTTCTCCAGTTTATTATAATAGGAGCCTCCCTCTCTCTCTCTTTGGTATGTTAGTTATATGCTATCAAGAACCAAGTTTTCCATAACAGTCTCATGCATATAATTGATAAAAAAACCAAAAACAGGAAATGAAGTTCATTTATCATAACAGAATCGAGCAATGTCACAGTGCCTAGCAAAAGATGGCTCTAATCTAAGAATCACACACAGTGTAATCTTAAAAAGACAACAAACATAAGTTCATTATGGTTCCTTACATGTCATATGCACAAAATGTTGACACGTTTCACTCCCTTTTAGGATTTCTATTCACCAAACTATACAAATAAATGTTCCATTATAGTATATCAACCATAAGAAACCAAAGATGAGCAGCCACTTGGGATAATGAATAGCAAAGGTTTCAATAGCCTAATTGCTTTCCAGTTCTAAAAAGTACTTGCTCAATCATTAAACAAAAAGTTTAGGACAAATAAGTATTTCGATGTATTTGAGTCAAAGAGGTCAAATCCATCCAACAAATTGATGAAGCAAGTTGTCTCTCAACCCTTCCCCCTAAGTAACTTGTCACAATTAAATATGTCAATTCACAACAACATTCATTAATATTTGTCAGCAAACATTACAAAGATCATTATCAACTAATCATCACTTTATTTATGCTAACAAATAATTGCAGTAACAGGAATATGGCTATATCATCCATCCATTAGTTGAAGTACACGAACAAAAGGATTTTCTTTGGTGGGTTTGATTTGCAAGAGCTCAGCAGATTTCATGACTAGACAAAGTGACTTGTCACAAAATTACATAATTACTGACTCCCTTTTAATTGACTTAGTTCACAGCATAGCCATGAAATGGGAGAATCATAAAAGAAGAAAAAAGAGGTTTTCTAGCTAGACTATATCTTGAACATACAAATGAGATAGTTAAATTGGAAATTATAATTCCATATACAATACTCTTTCTTTTTTAGTCTTATAGTGACCACCTTTCTACATCTAACAACTCTCTAACTTTAACTTCCCACTTCCCATTTTTCTTTAATGAAAATGTTATAATATATTTATAAACCCACGTGTCACATACCAAAGTATATGTTTCTTAAACTCTATGTCCAATCAAATACCACCAAATAAAACGTAGTATATGAAGTATGAGTTAGATTTCCAAACATTAAATGGCTTTCTCCAAGAATTTATAATAAAAGCTCTCATCATATCAGCATTAAGTTGAAGGGGGAGCTTTGAAGGGGAGCCTTGGCATAACTGGTAAAGTTGATGTCATGTGACTAAGAGGTCACGGGTTCGAGCCGTGGAACCAGCCTCTTGCAGAAATGCAGGGTAAGAATGTGTACAATAGACCCTTGTGGTCCGGCCCTTACCCGAATCTCGCGCGCATAGCGGGAGCTTAGTGCAACGGGCCGCCTTTTTTTTCATGTCAGCATTAAGTATGCTTCCTATACTAGAAACAATGACAGTTTCAGCAGAAAAAGGTGATGAAAAACTTACCCTGGCAGATACACAGCCAGCTAAGGCCATGGGAACAGTGTACATAAGGCTAGTGGTCTGTATCATAATCCCAGTGGCAGCAACAGCAAGTCTTGGATTAGGCAAATATCCAGCAAGTACAGTCACAATCTCATACCACCACCACTCCAAACATATCCCTATACAACTAGGAACTGCCAACTTCAGCAGTGGCCCCAACCCACCACATATCCCTCCAATCCCAGCCGTCCATCTCCACTCCCACCTCCCATATACATACACATACCCCATCATCAACACCATCATATGCAGATTAGTCAGCACTGAAGCCATAGCAACTCCTGGTACCCCTAACCCCATCACCACCACCAGAAAATAATTCAAAGGCACATGAAACAGCACTGCAATAAAAGTGCACCACATTTGTGGCTTAGTCACCCCTTGTGACCTCAGGTACACCCTAAGGGGCTGCAACAAAGTGTTTGTTGCAAGATCAGGGAGTGAGTATATACAGTAAGTTGCAGCCACTGCTGTTATTTCCTTGTCTTGACACATGAAAAGCATGATGGACTCAAGGTTTATCCACAGAAGACTTATGGGAATGATGGCCAACAAAAGTATACAGATCATACGTTGAAGGGAAAGTGAGAGCAAGTCCCAGTTTTTGCTGCCATAAGCTTGGCTACAAACTGGTTCAAGACCTGAAGCAAGACCAACAAGAACAGAGTAGCCAGTTATGTTTGTGAAACCAATGGAAAGTGCTCCACCAGCAAGTTGTAAACTTCCAAGCCTGCCCAAGAATAGAACAGACACCACTGCTCTAACATACACCAAACAATTCATTGCTGTTATTGGCAAAGCCATTCCCCATAGCTCCTTTAATTCCTCCACCACCTTTTCAAGTATCACAAATGCAACTTTAATTTAGCATCCTCTCTTCTAAATCAACATAAGCATTTAAATTTTGTGGGTAAAAGAAGAAAACCTGGGAAGGAGTAGGCAGTTTGTGGGACAAAAAGTCAGGGTCTTTCTCTGCCATTGATGAAGCCTGAAGAATAGTCAAGAAAACTCCTTAGAATAGCATGCAGTCGTCACAAAACCAAGACATCAGAACAGTAAAAAGAAGAAGATCAAACATCAGTATTCAAGAATTTTCACCTTTAGTTTAATTCTCTATATACTTCTCTTCCTTCATAAATAACAAAAACATGAAAACAAAACCAACCCACCTTTTAGTTACCCTGTGCTTGTCAGTTCCTCAAACCAAAATAAGTTGCACTTCAAACTGTAACGGCAAAAACAAAAGTGAAGGTATCAATACAAAAACAGAGCAAGACGTAGTACAAGCTTGCTCTTTTTTATATTTACACAATCAAGAAACAATGAAAACAAAACCAACCCACCTTATGGTATACCCCTGTACATCAGTTTCTGAACCCAAAAACTGGTTCGAATTTCAAGATTTCACAGAGAAGGGGAAGAAAATGGTGAAAACCAAGAAAATCATGGGGTTCTATTTCTATATATATATATATAGGGTGGTGATATGCATATATATAGTGAAAATGGATTAACTATTTTTCTATTCTTTTTTATTTTATAATATTATGATACGGTTTTATATATATATATATAGGTTTTTGTTGCTAGGATAATAGGGGCAAGAAAAGGTAGTACAAATAAATGCTAATGGCGGCGACTGTGACCTGAGACTAGTTTGAGAAGACACATGAGAAAAGGAAAGCACTCTGCTCTATTTATTTACTATTTGTTTTGGAGTGAGAAAGATGGATTGATAGGGACCTCCCTCAACATATATAAACCAAGACAAGAGGCGAGGAGGGGTTGGAGAATGAGACAATGGGATTTTTTAGTTGCCTATTTTATGCTATACTACGTACAACTTTCACTACTGCTCCACTACTACTTTTACAGTTTCATTGCATTGACATGTGTATTGTGTGTATGAAGGGGGAGATGGAGGAGCGGGGCAGAGGAAAGGACCATCAGTTTATTTATTTATTTATTTATTGTTCGTGGGGATGCTGAAGCTCAGACTATTAGTTTACCTGTTTTTGTAAAATGAGGGGACTTTCTATCTTTTTTTTTAGTAACACCTCAAAGTTGCTGAGTATGATGTTCTTGAAAGTCAATTTGAATTAGATCAAATAAATATAGGTATGTAAATTCATTAAAAATTTACATATATATCTATATATAAAAGTGGGCAATAAGAAAGTGTGGTGGCACCTCTCTTAGGCCAAGAAACATATTTATCTTTTTTTTCCTTTTTTGGGGATTTTTCATCATCCTTTCAATTTATTTTATAATAAAAAAAAAATTATCTTCATAACTTAAACTTTTAATAGTTTCAATAACTCAATCCCTTTCATATTCATAACCTCCAAATGTTTAATGTGTAAGTTTATGATAATTATCTCATATTTTTTAATCTTCCCCTTCATTTCTCTCATTTAATCTAAAGCAAATGAGTAATAAAAAACTCATGTAGTAGTTTTCTAGAACAAAGCTCACGTAGCTTTAGCAATTGAATACCATTTCCTTTATTTATTTTTGTTGTCCTTTATTTACTTTAAAATTTGAAATTTCATTTTCATAACTCATACTACCTTAACTTCTCTTAATAATATATCCATAACTCCCATGCTTTTCATATTCATAACTCTCACATTTTCCTATATAAATCATAATTTTGTTTCATGAGACCCCTACCCAATATTACCCTTTCTATTCTTTATCTGAAATAGTAATGCAGTTATATTTACAGCAACATTTGATTCATATTTTAGTTTGGCTTGAGGAAGTAGGCTCTTGAATAATGATCGATATTTCGGGAGGTGGTATCGAAGAACTCGAAAATTTATACACTGATTTTGCATTTATATTTCCTTCTATTTTCTTAAGATTAAGGTCTCAAGTTGTATCTTTTCTTCTCTATTTACTTTCTTGTGTGTTCTCTTTCGCTTTTATTTTCTATGAACTTTTGTTTGTATTTTAGTTTAGACACAAATTAATTACTTATGAGTTAAACTTTGTTCGAAGTCTGCTAACTACTAACCAATAACACCTCATTGTGTAAAAGGGAAAAATTTGAAACATTCAAATACGCCCTTCATTGGATATTTTGGCAACACTTCTTATTTCTATTAGTCAGTAAAAAGTGTTAGGGCTAAAAGTCACAGAGCAGGCGAAGGTTCTTTTTTACTGAGCCATTGGCATGTTTGTTTCTTGTAAAATAGAAATTATTTTCTACTTTATTTCTACTTATGATTTTTATAAAGTAGTAAGTAGCAAATTGCCTTTCCTTTTATTCGTATGATTGGATCATGTATATAAAATAAAGTATTTGGTTTACTTTGTAACTTTTGATTCTTTTTTGAAGTATTGTGATAATTATCTTTTTCTTTTTGAAAGTTATGTTTTGATTTTCTTCTTTGAATTGCCTATTATTTGTAAGACAATTTTTTTTATTTTGCTGATAGGATACAAATAATTGAGCAAGTATTTTCAAGTAAAGTACTCTATTCTCCTTGGACTGGAGAATATGAGAGGGAAATGATGATAGGCTATAATTACGTATTTTAGTCGATTATTACACTCTAATTTACTGCACTTTAATTGAGTTTGAGCTTTAACCGCTAGTATTTTGCACTAATGGTGTATTTTATGCCTTGTAGTAGTGATTCCGAGCTATGTAGATGTTATGGAATGAATTCAAGTGATTTGGAGCTTTAAAGTCTGAGTAAAAGTTCAAGGAATTAAGCCGGGATCGTGTTTTGGGGTCAACAGATGATAGTTAGAACAAACGAAGACTCAAGTAGGCATATTGCGCACTGTCTAGTAAAATAGATATAACGTTTTACAAAAACTCTATTTGGGCTCCGCAATATATGGTTGGAAAGCTAACTCAAAGGGCTACAACTTTCATGTTTTACGTTTTTTTCAAATTCGAAACGGAACAGGGTGAAAAATGCGTGTCAATAGCGTGATCGCGCTCAGGTCGCGCTCGTCAGGCAGAACACTGGGCCACTAGCGCGATCGCGCTAGTCAAACCCGGGAAAAGTGTCCTTTTTCACATTGGAGAAGGTATAATTATTTGGTCCCAACCCTACTTGGTATATATACATGGAAAAACGCTATTTTGAAGGAGGAGGACGTTTTTGAGAGGAAAACACAAGCACAGAGCCGCCGTGGAGGCCGGGTTTCATCTTTTCTTCCACCAACTCAGTCTTTTTATGTTTCTTTGTATGATTTATTGTTTTGCTACCATGTCTATGTGGAGCTAAACTTCACGTTATAGGGTTGTGGTTCTTTCATGACTATTGTTATTCGGATATTGATTTTGATTTCTTAGTTTATCATATTGGTTTATTTATTTAATCCTGCACTTAATTATTTGATTGCTTGATCACCAATCGAATACTATCTACGGATCTTGAATTGAACTCGAAAGTGGGAATTCTAGATTGCATATAGGATTGAGTAGAGCAAGTTCTTGAACCTGGGCATCGGGGAACAGATTCGCAATTAGGATAGACATATACCTAATTGTCTTGCTTGGTTGAAATACAGGAATTATAAATGCGTTCTTGTTGATTCTAACTCCATAGACATATAGGCGTTAGGTTAGCTTGAATAGGCGAGTAAGAACTCGACAGATTCTTATGAGCAATATTAACTCTGTCAACCAATAAACTCGATAAATTAGTTAGTCAATTCAATTGAAGATTACAATAGCAATGTTAGATAGCCCATAACCCTAGATCGTTTTCATTACATTGATATCATAAAAATCTGCTCTTTCTCTGTTCAAAGTTCATTATTTATATTTTTTTATTTAATTATTTTAGAACCAAATATTTCTAGGTTTAATTCTTGTTTAGATATCTAGGATAGTCTAATTTAGTTAATAGTTAATCACAAGTCCTCGTGGGTTCGACATCCGACTTTTAGTCACTTTATTACTTGACGACCGCGTATACTTGCGAGTGCGTTTGGTCGCAACAGGAAACTAATGAATAGAAAAGAAAAGACAAAGATGAAGGCTAAGAAGGGAATAACGAGAAGGAATATAAAAAGAATACGCCGCAATTTCCACATATTTCTGTTGTTTTGTTTTATTTTCTTTTTATTATTGGTTTCTTTACTTTTATTTTATATTTCTTTTATTTGAATAGGAGAAGTTTTAGCAAAGTTGATGTTTTACTTAATGAAAAAAATATCTATTTACATGCCTCTAGCATATAATTGTACTTAAAGAGTCATTAAATATCTTTATGTGTTGCAAAAGTCTTTAAAAATTTTGAAGCAGGAATGACTTCCTGGGCACTTAGACTTGTAAGGTATTTGAAAGCCAATACATGAACTTTAAACTTTTCCATTCAAATGCCCTACAAGTCTAAGTAGCCAAGAAGTCATTCCGCCGTTGCTTTTTGGTTGGAGGAGTAACACTTTCCATCTCGTCATGTAAAGATTTGAAATTTGATGATACAAAAATGACATTGATATTTTCTAATTATAATTGTTTACCCTAAAAATAAGTAACAATTAAATTTTTACGCGGTTTAAAGGATACATGAAATTAATTTAATACGAATTAAGAATAAAAGATAGATGAATTAAAGACGAAATAAATGATCAAACCAATCGCAATATAATGACCAGGCCTGATCACAGATTGGACAATGGGACTCGTCCTCGATTGGACCCTCGGTACATGCTCGATCGTGAGTGGATAAAAGAACAATCGAATAATGCCTTGAACACTAGCTAGAAGATAAAAGTAAAATTTTATTGCTTTGAATTGCGTGTTACAATGTGTCAAACTAAAGAAAAACTCCCCATTTATATAGTAGGTGAATTTTAATCCTAATATAAGTCCTAAAAAAAGTAAAAATCTTATATTTCTGGTAATTGTTGATCTATAATGAACACCGAATGTGATTCGCGTCGTAAAATCTGGTTGAGGGAGAATACTACGGCCCCCTATCCGTAATGCATAACCGTCCTCTGTACTACGAGGTACAAAAGCCATACTTAGTATGGGGCACGTCGCCTTACCATGTCTGATTTTCAATACATCGTTCATTCTTCCCGGGTCTCGATATTTGGGGTTCCCGACCTCAATTCTAATTTCGTCGATCTGTGCTTCCCCTTCTTTCTCTCATCGGGGAATCGGGGGGGGGG
>NW_017671312.1:118049-118237 GCF_001879085.1 Nicotiana attenuata | reverse complement strand
ATTTTACCTGTACACAGATTAGGGGTGTTCAAAACCGAACCAAAACCGAAAATTGAACCACAAAAGTTGCTTGATGGCTTATTGGTATCGTGTTAACTGTTTAACGAATGGGGAACTGATTAAATTTTTTTTATTAACGATTTATCGGTTTGGGGGCGGATTATTCAATTTTCTTAACGGATAAACCG
>NW_017671312.1:14322-118029 GCF_001879085.1 Nicotiana attenuata | reverse complement strand
ATATATATAAAATTTATTTTTATCCATATGTCTATGTATATGTTAAGATTATTTTTAAGGTATCTGTTAAGATTATTTTGCATCTAGTTTCGTTCTAGTCTGCAGTTAAATCCCTGGTTAATAATGGAAACGCTTTTTCCGTTCCACCTAACCAGTGATGCTTATTATTGCCTTTTTAAGTACTCTTACTAGTATTACTTTGATTTGATTCTAAAAAATATATGACATACATAAAGTATATTTGAAAAAATTGTTCGTAGTGAGCAAACAGTTTCCGAAAGTACTAGGTTTCTTGTTTTTCTGTCTAATTTCTTTTTCGTTGTTGATATGTTGAAAATACAGTAGGCTTGTCAGTGCCTGAGGAACAACAAAATGAATATGCGTGGCTCAAAGAGAGGGAGAAACCTGAGGACTTCACTGTAGATGGAGCATTGTACAGTGGACCGGATATTATAGTAAGCAAAAAGAATTCCTTGAAATCCATGTATGTTTGGCATTTGCTGCTTGGCATGGTGTAATTTAGTTGATATATATGTATGAGAATGTTGACTATATTGTTGTCTCGGGGATGTACTCCCCAACATTGTGTTGCAGTATGTTAAGTTTCAATTAACTAAAACTAAATCGATAATCGCCCGATAATAGCTAAATCGATACCAATCCGCCTGATATCTTATCGGGTGCTAGCGGATTAATATATTTAAAAGCCGATAACTGATAAACCAAACCGTTAAGAGTAAATAACCGCCCGATCCGCCCAATAAGCAGCCCTAACACTGAGAGTAGGTTTATCGAAGCGATGGGAAGCGATGAATTAACCCCAATTTCTTCCTTCGTACATTACAACTGGATTGACGGGTCAGCAAAATGTCCTATCAGTCGCGTCGTTCAGACTTCGAACACGTGTCAACCACTGGTTGACTGTCCTCGAATGCGAAACGTCACACACTGATTACTCCTTTCCTATATAAAAACTCCGACCCCTTTTTCACTTTTCGATTTCAGAGCTGTTTGATTTACCCTCGAATTCTTCACATAATTCTAAATTCTTCAAATCTTCATATCTTCATCTTCAAACCTTCAAATCTTCATCTCCATCTTCAAATCATCATCCCCAACTTCAAACCCATTTATTTTTCTTCAAATCTTCATATTTTCCAGATTCCGATGGCAAAGGTTTCCAAATATGTGCCTCAACAATTCCACTTCCAACCCGGCCGCAGATGTCGAGGTGTCCATTCCTGAGGTGGTCTCGGCGCCTCCTTTGAAGAGTTTCGTTCGTGGGGGCTGTTCCATCGAAAACAACTTCAAAGTCGAGAAGACTTCTAGTAAGCAAGACCGAGTTGATGGGGGTATGGAAGTATATTCCTCCATCATCGAAGATATACTCCCCACAATCCAGGCGGACTAGAACTGGAGGGTAAGGAGGTGGTCGTTCCTGGGTCCAATGAGGAGATCACCACTCACGTGGTGGGGTATTTAAATGTTTACACTTAGCCCTTCACACTAGCCCCGGTGGACCCTATAATCCTTGGCTTCTGCAAAAGGTACGGGGTCTATCTTGGGAAGATTCACCCATCCTTTTGGAGGATCGTAATCCTCCTACGCCAGTTCGTAAACAACACTGAAGCACCTCGTTTCACCCTCGACCACCTACTTTGTCTCTACAGTCCCCAAATCTTTCGAAGGGGGATGATCAAGCTCGTTCGTCGAGCAAATAAGGCTCCATTATCGAGCATCGATGAAGATTGATATCGAGGTTGGCACGAGAGGTTTCGTTCAGGTGAAAACCGAAGACCTCATTTCCCCCGAATTTCTAGCGTTCCCTAAAAAGTGGAACTCGTCCCATAAGTCTTTTCCTTTTCGAGTTCTTGCTATTTTCTTTTGTTCTTTTTATAATTGCATGCGTCTACCGTCGTGCAGCGGTCGCCCAAGTTCCCAATTAAATCCCCTACTTCAAGGAGTGGATCGAGGGGATTTGCAAGCAAATGTCTTACTTTGAACGTGAATGGCGCAGGCACTGAGGGGCAAGAGGGAGGCTCGTTCCCATGGTGAGTCTTGTGCCCGAATAATTACATTTACATACTTAACTTTTATATTTGCCAAGTCTTTTTCCGTTTCACAGGTTTTGCCAAGACCACCGAGCTTTGGCCATTGGATGAGGTCAAGGCCCCATCCTCGCTTGCTGAACCCTCCGTTTCGGGACAGCCCGGAGCTGCCGCAAAGATGCAGAAAAAGAAAAAGAGGAAATCCTCTGGCTCTCCGGACGCCGAGGTGAAGAAGAAGATGGTTTCTGTTCGGGTCCAGAATCTAGAAAAGCAACAAAAGGAAAACCAAAGCCAGGGTACCGGACCCCGATTCCCTCTTCTGGCTTAGGGATTACCCTAAGAATGATGATCTTGAGTTCATTGCTCATGGGTCGACCATCGACGAGGGAGAGTAGGCGACAAGCGGGGAAGGTGGCCGAGAGGTTGATTCTCCTCTAGCTCAGGAACCAGAAGGAGAATCGGAAGCCACAGTCTCCCGAGAAGCCGCTCTTGCCCCGAAAGAGGTAGCCGGTGTCATTAATATTGCGGAGACACCATCCCACACAGAGTCCATGTTCGAAGAGGCTCGAGCCAATAAGGAAAAATCAAACAAGATGGCACCGGGCCCAGATTATGCCCTCAACATGTTCTTCGATGACATGGACATGAGCGCGTTGGAGGACTACTCCGGGCTTGGTGCCTGGAGGTCCCAAAAAGGATGTGCCATCGGAGTGGGGGAGTCGAGCTCGAGCGCAACGCTAGAGGCAGCTCCCTGCCCCGAGTGCGGATCCCGACCACAAGAGAACGGTCATTATTACTATCCCAGCGAACGTTCGGGCTGTCCTTTCCAGTAGGTGTGGCCAACTACCTTCGCTGCCTAGTGAACGAGGAGGACTGGGCAAAGATGAACGAAGTAGGCACATCGAGTCTCTTTAACGAGGCCCTACAGGCATTGAACAGGGTAAGACGCATATTCTTTGTATCCTTTGCAAATTTTGCTTAGTTTTAGCATGTTTTAATGACCTCATTGTTTTTCAGGCTTCGGTGCTCCATCATGAAAGCTTCCTTCGATCCAGATTGGAAATCAGCCAACTCGATTTCGAGCTCAAATAGCAAGTCCGAAAGAAGGACATGTACATGGCTCTCAGTGAACAACAAGATGAGGCCCTCAAGGACCTCCTAATTCTCCGAGCTGAGCAGGAAAAGGCACAGAAGGAGGCCTCGTCCGTGAAACGAGAGCATGCCGAACTGGTCAAGAAGGTAAAGATCTTTGAGACTAAAAACGAGAAGCTACTTGTGATGACTAATGATGCAACTTTGTAGGTCCTAGAGAAGATATACTTGATTAACCAGCTTCGGTCCGAGATGGATGAGGTCAAGTCCATGGCCGAGGCGAAGAAGCACAGGATAGACCTGCTGGCTTCGAAAAAAGAGGCTACAAAAGAGGAGCTGGCATCGGTCAAGGACCATCTCTAGATGGCAAATGACAAGGCCGACAAGTGGTCACGACTAAATGATGAACTCCGGGTACGGCTGAACTCAACCGTCACGGAACGGGATGCCCTTGGCCAGGAATACACTGCGCTGAAGTCCAAATTGGAGGCAACTTCGATTGATTCCTCCGAAGTCGAGGAAATGCTACCCTATTATAACGCTGATGTGGGGATAGCCGAGGCTCGCTTAAAGATAAAGACCGTGTATGTAAAGTGTCTATCCTGTAGTGAGACCCTTGAGGACATTCACGGCCGAGGATTTGACCTATCGGCCGAGATCGAAGAGGCTAAGAGGCTCGAGGTTGAGGCAAAGAAACTTTATGTACTCGAAGATCCTGAAGGCTCCGACGGTTTTGACGGTTCCAGTGCTGAGTCGAGCACGCATATGTTCCTTAGTTCTTTTTTGGTTTTCCTTTGTATATTTTCTTTCTTGCTTATTTTGAGGCTGTTTTATTGTGCCTTTGTAAATTTTTTTGAAATATATAAAATTTTTCCTTTGGCAATACCATGTTTTTACTTTTTAGCATCTATTTGCAACCTTTTATTTGTATACTGTTCTTAGTGCCTTAGCATAAAATCAAACGTAATCTAGAGCATCCGTTCTTCAGGGGCCCGAATGGAGCCCGATTTCGATGGTAACTGCGAATCACTCACAGATTCGAGATTTTGATAAAATCGAAGGCCATTAAGATGCTTAAGTTTTTAGTCATATACGACAATGTTTTTTCCGAGGTAACCTTTTAATAGGTTTAATTATACGTAAGGGCTTTACTTTCCAGGTACAGAATTCAGATGTCTCTGAGCCATTTTACGGTGACCCTAGCCTTTCATATTCGGTCACAACCTAATAGGCTAGGTTCCTCGAGGATTCGATGGCACGAGCCATCCGATATTCTGTCAGACGACAGTCCCCGAGTCGGGGTAACCCGTGGGCTTTAGGATCTAGGATCCGTTGTGAAGCATCGATGAAACAAGATGCAAAATGCGTAATAATAAAGTATGATGGAAGTAAAGTTTTCTTTCATTATTTTATATGTAAGGTACATAATCGGGGGCGCATAAGCCATGTGCCGTGCCTGGAGTGGGCTACATGGGCACGGTTCGTGTGACCGTTTGACCCTTACAACGAATCCTAATCACCAACCCTTGGCTTTTGACATATAAAATTTTCCCTTTCTATGGATCTTAACCTAGGGGTGATGGCCCCTAGTATTTGAGGCCGAACTTGTGAGGGCTCGGATACTGTCGGCTCGGTGCAAAGGATCAACAATTACAGTTTAAGGTAGATCTTCAAAATTAAGGCAGCATATTTTACTGCGCCTCGTTAAAAACCTTGCCGAAAAAGCCACTTTGGGACAAAATCGGTTCAAGGGAAAAAGAGTACAACACGTGCTTTCAGACCTAATAGTCACATTCGCCATTAGCCAAGTACCTGCATACGTTAGTCCGTAATATAATGAAATTAAAAAAGGAATTAAGCTCGTACCTTAACAGTACTACCACTTTAAGTGTGCCACGTTCTAGATGTTCGGTAGTTGTACACCGTTTCCCGATTTTAGTTTATACGAGACTTTGCCGATTATTCCGCTGACTCTATACGGTCCTTCCAAATACGGGACCAGTTTTCCTTCGTTTGGGTTCGTGGTGTGTAGTGTTACCTTTCTCAATACCAAGTCCCGACTTGAAAATATTGGAGGTTGGCTCTTCGGTTGTAGTACCTCCCTACTCGTTGCTTCTAGGCGGCCAACCGAACTAGGGCGTCTTCCCGCCTTTCGTATAATAATTCCACGCTCGTGGTCATGGCCACGCCGTTTGTAATTTCGGTAGCATACTAGAACCTGCGGCTCGGTTCCCCTACCTCGACTGGTATCCAGGCTTCCGCTCTGTAGAGTAGAGAGAACAGTGTCACCCCCGTACTCAACTTCGAAGACGTACGGTATGCCCACAAGACTTCAGGCAAGATTTCCTTCCACTTTCCCTTTGCATCGGTCAATCTCTTTTTAAGGTTTTGAAGTATAGTTTTGTTCGTCGATTCCCCTTGCCCGTTTCCACTATGGTGGTAAGGCGTTGATAATATCTTCTTAATGTTGTGGTCTTCGAAAAACTTACTTACTTTGCTACCAATGAATTGTTTTCTGTTGTCGTAAGCGATCTCGGCTGGTATCCCAAATCGACATATTATGTGATCCCAGATGAAGTCGATGACTTCCTTCTCCCAGACTTTCTCGAATGCCTGAGCCTCGACCCATTTGGAAAAATAATCGGTCATGAGTAGTATGTATTAGGCCTTTCCGGGCGCCCATGTTAGAGGACGACGATGTCCATCCCCCACTTCATAAACGGCCATGGTGACATGATCGGGTGAAGCACTTCTCCCGGTTGATGAATCATCGGGGCGTCTCTTTGGCATTCGTTGCATTTTCGTACGAAGTCTTTCGCATCCTTCTCCATTTCATTCCAGTAGTAGCCGACTTTGATCAGCTTTTGAACCAAAGATTCTGCCCCCTGGTTCCCGCAATTGCCCTCATGGACTTCCCTCATGGCGTATTTAGTTTCTCCCGGACCTAAACATCTAGCCAGTGGGCTGAAGAAGGTCTTTTTAAACAATTTCCCTTCGACCAAAAACCTGGCAGCTTTGGTGCGCAGGGCTTTCGACTCCTTGGGATCCAACAGCAATTTTCCTGTCTTCAAGTAGTCATGTATTTGTTCCTCCAATCCCAAGTTAAACGTCTCGAGTTTACTTTGGCGTGACCTTCTTCTACTATCGAGTTCATCAGCTGCACCATTGCCCCCGAGTTTAATTCATCGGAGTCCACAGACGACCCAAATTGGCCAGTGCATCGGCCTTACTGCTTTGGCCTCGAGGTACGTGTTGTAGAGTCCAATCCTTGAAAGCAATTTGTCCAGATATCTCTGCATTTGTTCCTATTTCAATTAACATTCCGTTGACTTGATTTACGACGATAAGGGAGTCACATTTGGCTTCGATCACTTCGGCCCCGAGGCTCTTAGCCAATTCTAGACCTGTAATCATAGCTTCATACTCAGCTTCGTTGTTAATCAATTTTACAGTTCTAATAGACTGTCCAATTATGCTTCCCGTAGGCGATTTCAACACGATACCGAGCTTGGACCCCTTCGTATTGGAGGCACATCTGTGATTAGGGTCTGATCCCCAAATTAGCCCCCGAAGTGAGCAGTAATTCCTTTTTGACTTCAGGTATCAAAGCTTGCGTTAAGTCGGCCACGAAGTCTACCAAAATCTGAGATTTTATGGCAGATTGAGGTCGGTACTCAATATCGTACCCGCTAACATCCACGACCCATTTGGCCGGCCGACTTGAGAGCTCGGGCTTATGCTTGACATTCCTCAGCAGGTAAGAGGTCACAACACATATGGGGTGGAATTGAAAGTACGGTTTTATTTTCCTGGAAGCGCTTAGTAAGGCGAGCACTAACTTTTCTAGGTGAGGATACCTAATTTCGGCATCGCCTAGGGTTCTACTAACATAATAAATAGGAAATTGTGTACCTTCTTTCTCCCGAACTAGGACACCACTTACCGCCACTTCAGAAACTACCAAGTAAAGGTATAACTGTTCGTCTGCCTTTGAAGTGTGCAGAAAAGGGGGTCTCGACAGGCATCGCTTGAGTTCCTCCAAAGCATGTTGGAATTCTGGTGTCCAAGAAAAATGTTCTTATTTTATAATAATGAAAAGAATTGATGACTCTTATCCGACGATCTCAAGATGAACCAGCCCAGTACGGCTATCCGCCCGGTCAGTCTTTGAACTGCCTTGATGCTGGTGACTACGGTGATGTCCTCAATGGCCTTTATTTTGTCGGGTTTGATCTCTATCCCTTGATTAGATACCATGAATCCGAGAAACTTGCCAAAACCGACCCCAAATGCACACTTCTCCGGGTTTAGCTTCATGTTGTATTTCCTTAATTTGTCGAAGGTTTCCTACAAATGTTTCAAATGGTCCTCAGCTCGCAGGGACTTTACCAACATATTGTCAATATATACTTCGATCGATTTTCCTATTTATTCTTCGAACAAAAGGTTTACTAGGCATTGGTAGGTGGCACTATCGTTCCTTAATCCGAACGACATTACGTTATAGCAGTAGGTGCCGAATTTTGTTAAGAAAAAAGTCTTTTCTTGATTGTCTGGGTCCATCCGAATTTGGTTGTACCCGGAGTAGGCGTCCAGAAAACAGAGTATCTCGTGCCCAACCATCGCGTTGATTATTCGATAAATGTTAGGCAAAGGGAAAAAATCATTTGGACGTGCTTTGTTTAGATCCTTTTAATCTACACATATCCTTAGTTTATTTCCTTTTTTAGGTATTATCACTATGTTAGCTAACCAATCTAGGTATTTACTTCCCGGATGAATCCTATTTTTAGAAGTTTGGATACCTCATCCTTGATGAACGCATGTTTGATCTCGGACTATGGCCTTTTCTTCTGCTTAACCGGATGGAACTTTAGATCCAAACTCAGCTTGTGAATGGTTACCTCCGGTGGGATTCTTGTCATGTCAAGATGGGACAAAGCAAAACAGTTGGTGTTAGCTTTAAGAAAAATAATAAGTCTTTTCCTGAGCTCGGGGGATAACCCTGTGCCTAGGTATACCTTTTGATCCGGTAGATGCTTGATTAATATAACTTTCTCCAACTCTTCGACCATTGATTTGGTGGTGTCGGTGTTATTGGGAGCTATGAATGAGCTCGGGACACTGTAATCGTCTTCATCGTCCGCCCCCTGTTCTTCCTGTTTCTCCGGTTCGGCTGAGGCTGGTATCATTGATTGCTATTTAGCCTCTTCTTTTTTGGTTGGTTCCACGCTCCTTGATGTTGAAACCGTAGGCACCGGGATCACTTCATCGACGGCAACCATTTCCCTTATGGCCGGCTATTCTCCGCAGACTGTTTTGACTCCCTCCCGGCATGGGAAATTTTGGCGCCTGGTGTAAGGTTGAAGGTACCGCCCTCATGTTGTGGACCTATGGCCTTCCGAATAAAGCATTGTACCTCATATCCCCTTCGACCATGTAGAATTTCATTTCTTTGGTTGTCCTAATAGTGTTTACCGGCAAAGTTATCTCTCCTTTTGTGGTCTCACATGCCATGTTTAACGCATTCTATACCCAGACTGACGGTACAATTTTATCCTGTAACCCCAATTGCTATACGACCCTTGATCCGATAATGTTGGTCGAGCTACCTGGATCAATCAACGCACGTTTAACCGGGGATTTATTGATGAGTACAGATATTACCAATGCTTCGTTGTGAAGCTGTACGATGCCTTTAGCATCTTTGTCGCTGAACGAAATAGCTCCCCCTGGAACGTAATCCCGGGTGCATATTCCCTCATAATAGACACTTTAGTGCGTTTTATCATTGGCCTTGGGAGGTGCCCATTGTTGAAAAGTCGAGCAACTTCTTCTCTTAACTGTTGGCAATCTTTAGTCCTATGACCGTGAGTGTCGTGATACTTACATATCAAATTAGGATCTCTCTGAGCTGGGCCGAACCACAATGGTTAGGGCCACTTGGTCTCTTTGATGTGACCTATGACCGACACGATACTTGCAATGTCTATATTAAAGTTATACTCCGATAATCTTGGCGCTTCCTTACTCCCGAGTGACTTGTCGAACCCATTTTTGCTCATCAAGCACCGGCCGCTCGACTCTCGATCGCTTCTTCTCGTTCTTTATTTGGTGATGCCCGGATCCGTTTCCCCTCTGATTCGAGCTGTATGGTTGATATCGATCTAGGACCGTTCTTGATTCCTGATCAGTCACTTTCTTAGATCTATCATCGGTTCTGATGGGGTAAAAAGATATAGAAAGGGCCCCGAGTTGGTCATCCTTGACCCTGATCTTCGAATGGTACCTGTTGTGGACGTCCGCCCAGATTACCTCCGGTTACTCCACCAAAATTTGTTTTAGCTGTTGAGAGGCCACGGAACTTCAATGGTTGATCCCCTGAGTGAATTCCTTAACGGCCCAATCATTCGCAACTGGTGGCAGATCCATACGCTCCATCTGGAATCTTGACACAAACTCCCTGATCATCTCGTTATCCCTTTGTTTGACCTTGAAAAGATCTGATTTTCTAGTCTCGACCTTGATGGCTCCGGCATAGGCCTTTATGAAAGCGTCTGCAGCATAGCACATGAGTCAATGAAATTTGGAGGCTGGTTGTGATATCATTACTCCCTTGGACAAAGTTTCCCCAAACTTTTTCAACAACATCGACTCGATTTCGTGATCTTCCAATTCATTCCCTTTGATTGTGCATGTATAGGAGGCTACATGCTTATTTGGATCTGTGGTTCCGTTATATTTGGGAATGTCGGGCATTTGAAGCCTCTTCGGGATCGGCTTTGGTGCCGCACTCGGAGGAAAGGGCTTGTGAATAATTTTTTCTGAGTTCGGTCCCTTAAATAATGGAGGTGCTCCTGGGATCTGATCGACCCTGGAGTTGTATGTTTCCACCTTCTTGTCATTGGCCTCAATCCTTTTCTCGCCTGACTCTACCCGTTTGGTTAACACTTCGAGCATCTTCATTACCTTTGAAGTTTCCCCGAGCTTGGCTTCACCCGGTCTCTCGGTGATTTGTTCGTCTCTTCGAGTACTTTCCCGGGATTGTTTGGGCTCGACCTGTTAAGAGTATGGCTTTTATTCTGCAGTTGTGCTATCGCCATTTGTTGAGCCTGCAACATTTCAAAATCAGTCGTAGGCTCCCCCCATCACCTTCACCTTCGAGCGCTTCTCGAGTCGTTGGTCGAGGTTCTCCGCAAATACTATTTTCGGGATCAGTTGGAAAATTGATGTTGATGGCCTCCTGCGAGTTAGCATCGAACGGGACACCATTGGGATCGGCAGGAAGTACATCATTACTGGACACCACATTATTATTATTTTCACTATGATGGCCTGACTCAGCGTCAATGTTCAAGTGAGCAGACTGAGAGTTTGACATTTTTAGGCTGACCAGTAATTAAGATTTTAAAGAACAAGCGTAAAATAGGGCATGTTATGGAGATTCATACCAAATTATCACTGTTATCCTTAGCCCCACGGTGGGCGCCGAACTATTTACCTTAAAAATGAGTAACAATTAAATTTGTATGCGGTTTAAATGATACGTGTTTTAATTTAATACGAATAATTAAGAATAAAAGATAGATGAATTAAAGACGAAATAAATGATCAAACCAATCGAAATGTAATGACCAAGCCTGATCTAAGATTGGACAATGAGACTCATCCTTGATTGGACCCTCGGTACAAGCTCGGTCGTGAGTGGATAACAGAACAATCGAATAATACCTTGAACGGTAGCTAGAAGACAAAAGTAAACTTTTATTACTTTGAATTGCGTGTTACGATGTGTGAGACTAAAGAAAAACTCCCCCTTTATTTAGTAGGAGAATTTCATTCCTAGTACAAGTCCTAAAAAGGTACAACAACAACAACAACGACCCAGTAGAATCCCACGGTAATTGTTGATCTATAATGAACACAGAACAGGATTCGCGCTGTAAAATCTGGTTGAGGGCGAATATTATGGCCCCCTATCTGTCATGCATAACCGTCTACCGTATCTCCGAGGTACAGAAGTCATACTTGGTCCGGGACACGTCGCCTTACCGTGTCGGATCTCCAATACATCGTTCATTCTTCTCGGGTCTTGATATGAGGGGTTTTCAACCTCAATTATAATTTCGTCAATCCGTGCTTCCCTTCATTATCTCACTAGGGAATCGTAGAAAACTTTGTCTCCGATTTTACCCGTACAGAATAATAAGTTTTACTAATATAATTGTATATTTTTTTACTTGGAATTGTGTTTTTTTACATTTCATGGAAAAATGGTCTTTGCAGTTATTTGTCCATTTTAGCCACTAGTGTTGTTCCTTACCTCATGTTGATGAACTTATATTACTTTATCAGTAACGGTTGTGTGAAGTGAAAAATACTCATTCGTTATTAACTAAAGTTTTTGGGTTTAAAGTAAAGTCTATTTGTTAAGGATCACTTTATTCGTTAATGTGGTTTTTTTTTTGTGCGAATCCAAATTTAATCGGACCCTAATATGAATACCGGATAAAGAATGAGAAACCAAAAGAAAGAACTTAAATTTCTTTTGTAAAAATGTACAAGAGCAATTGCATAGACCATTCATATCATATATGTCCAAACCACAACTTCTTCTCCTTTCAATTGTTCAAACCCACAACTTTATGTTACTTGAGTGGTGTATTCAAACATATTGCCCCATTCTCCAAAATCCCGATACACTAGACCAACAATTTTGGCCAAAAATACACAATAATGTGCTTACGAGGAGGGGCATTTTGGAATGTTTGACAAGAAAAGGAAAAGTTTAAGGGCTTTTGACACGCACAAGATCCATCTTTGGCTAGAATTCGGTCTTACATCCAAAAAATAGAATAATATACTGGCTAGGCTAGTTTTAGATGGGATAATATAATGATGTTTTGAGCATAAGCAAATATTAATGAAGTTAAAGTTGCATATATCTTTTTAATTTGTAATGGTTGCGTCTTGGCTAATTAGCGCACATCTTCAATTCTCCATCAACAGAAATAGCGGGAAATTCTACCTTCTAAAGTTCAAACGAATAGACAAAAATCTATTTTTGTTACTAGAATTTAAATTTTAATCTTAACATTATATTTATCCTACTTTATTAGCTATTACATCTCTAGAGACAGATATTGAAATTTCCATTCGGATGGTTGATGCAATTAATCTCAAGACAAAGGTAGGAGCTTTGTGATAAATTCAGAAAATGTATATAAATGGACTTAAATTCAGAAAATGTAATAATAGTTGAGGAGCGAACTGATTACCTATTGAAGATATCACTTGGAAAACTGATGCTGTTTCACAAAAATGAACTTTAAAGTAAAGCAAAAGATCAGCAAATCCTATAAAAGAGGAAGAAGCAAAATCAATTTGTAGACAATAGAAAATAAAGTTGTGCTTTATAAGGTAAATCTATAGTTCAATAAACCAATTATAACAAAACAACGACAGATACAAACTTTAAAAATACAAAGTGCTGATTAAAGAAAATACTGAAGGAGAGGAAGAAGATTCCTTCATATTGATTAATTACTTAAACATTGTCATTAGAGAACTAAAATTCAGAACGATGAACTGCAAGATAGTAGATGAAAAGCAATAATAGCATAATATTGTTTTTAGCCTAACTGAAAATCATGCTTGAGGTTGTATACCTTGCAATATGAAGAATGAGTGTTTGGATTCCTTTTCAATTACCTGGATAGTGAAGAAGAAGATAATATGATTTACGAGGGAGGACTATAAAAGTTCTGTAATCAAGATGTCACCATAAAAATTATGGTAACTAATATTACAGATAATTTAGTGAAATTAAAGTGTTCAAGTATGTAATAAATGGAGTTAATTCTCTGGATAGTCACCCAATTTATGAGAATATTCTATCAAAATTACTTTTGTTTGGTTTGGATTTTGGAACAATGAAGTCATCCAACTATTCCTTCTTGAATTAAAAAATAAATAACATTCATTTGGCATGCCAGGTCATATTAAAAAATATATTTTTAATGTTAAAACTTATTTTTCTACAAATAACTCTTTTTCTTTCCTTGCAAACATTGTTCTGATTAATATGATCTATTAAATTATTCTTACGGGAGATTTTTAGGTAACGACAAATGGTACATCAATCAAGTATCGACAAGGTTTGTTCGTCTTGCTTCAATTAAATGACATATGATTATGGAAAAATAAAGTGGCTGACACATTTCAATAAAACTTGATAAGAAAATGATGATACAAGTTATAATAAACCAATATTTAAAACAAATAAACATGGATGCACTTTATAGTTTTATTAAATATTAAATTTTTTGAGAGGATCACAAATATTTTTGAATATATTTTTAAATTTTTTTTATATAAAAGTATATATAAAAATTATATATTTATTTTGTTTAAATTTTTTTACTCAATACCAAACTAAATCAAACCAAGCCTAATCGATTTTTTTGATTAACTTTTTAATTTGGTGCGGTTTTCGATTTGGTTTGAATATCCATGCCTGCATGTTATGCCTTAGGTTATTGCATAGTACGTACCCGATGGAATAAAAATACGGGTATTAGCTATATTTTTCCTTTAATTGTTATACTTTAATCATGTTTGAGTTAGAATGTGTGTGTTTTATATTCATTACGTGTTTAGGGTGTGTAGGACTTGCTAATGACCAAAGAAATAATTTTGGAGCTAAAATAGATAACTTAGAACTTCGAAGTATGAATAGAATTCCAAAATAATCAACTGAGATTGAGTTTGAGGGTCAAAAACCAAGTGTGCATGAAAAGAACTGAAAAATAACTTAAAACTCCAAAAATAGTCTATCAAGAGATGTCATGCAAGGTCTCACATGAGGTGCTCGGCATATGTCAGAAGTGCAAAATTTACACTTCCAAAAAAAACCCTTCTACTACGTTGGGGCATGCGTCATATCATATGGCGTGGTAGGCTTTTTTCAGGCATGTGTGGTCTGATTTGTGGTTCATAAAGAGTATTTTGGTCCAAAATCGTTCCTATATGGTGTAGATACATGAAAATACGATTTTAATTTAAGAAATTTTTGACCTGCGAAAGATTAGGAGATCAATTAAGGCTTGAAGAAACACAGATTCGTTGCTATTTCCACCAGCAAATGATTCAATACACAAGTTTGGGTTGAAAGTTGGTTGTAATATTTTTTAATTTCTATTCTTTTACGATGATATTGTTTTTGCTATTTGTGGAGTAGTTTTACCTTAAGGGTTTTGATAGACATGATGTTTTGAGTGTTATGGATTTGACTCTTGTTTAATTTTTTGAATTTGTTGATAGAGTTTTCATATGAATTGCAGAGTTGCTTACTATATTATTTAATCGTATGTCACGGTCCAAAACTTCACTAAGTCGTGATGATACCTAACCCAACCCGCTAGGTAAGTCCAACAGTATAAGTCACTATTATGGTAAGAAACTAACAAAGACAGTGAATGAAATAGCCAAAAGAGTTTAATATAATTATCCCAATGAATGATAGTACAAGTCAAGAGCGACTATGAATAAGAGTACAACTTCAGTTTGAGGAAAAATACGTCATCTATTTGAAATTTACATCGACAGAGTTATAACTTCTAATCTGCCACGAACAAATGGTAGCTTGTATCGGGACTGCTGGTACATCTTTAATGCTAGACTCTCGAACCCCCGAGGCGCTCTTCTCCAAATATCTGCACGCAAGGTGCGAAGTGTAGTATGAGTACAACCGATCCCACGTACTCAGTAAGTATCTTGACTAACCTCGGTGAAGTAGTGATGAGATTTTTAGGTCAAAGATACTCACTAATATAACCAGTTCAGTTAATATAACCGAGGGGTAAGGGGGATAAGAGGGCTAAGGGAGCTAAGAGTGGGGTCTTGGAACATAGAAACTTTGATTGGAAAGTCTGTAAAGTTAGCGAAGATTTTTGAGAAAAGAAAGATTAATATAGCTTTTGTATAGTAGACTAGATGGGTAGGAGATAAGGCGCGAGATGTGGACGGGTTCAAACTATGGTATTCTTCAAGGGTGGGGGCAGGAACGGGGAAGGTATCTTGGTTGATAAGGATCCCCGTAAAGAAGTGGTGGACGTTAGGAGGGTGAATGATAGGCTGATGACTATTAAGCTAGTTGTTGGAGGTTTTAATTTGAACATAATCAGTGCGTACGCACCCCTAGCAGGCTTGGATGAGGAAATCAAAAGGCGTTTCTGGAAGGATTTGGATGAGATGGTGCGTGGTATTCCGCATACCGAGAAGCTTTTCATAGGAGGAGATTTCAACGACCACATTGGAGCAACGTTTGGGGAGTATGATGATGTGCATTCTGACTTTGGTTATGGAGATAGAAACGGAGGAGCAACTTCTTTGTTGGACTTTGCTAGAATGTTTGATTTGGTGATAGCAAAATCGAGTTTTCCGAAGAAGATGGAGCACTTGGTCACCTTTCAGAGTTTGGTGGTCGAGACTCAGATTGTTTATCTACTCTGCAGAAAGTCCGATAGAGGTCTTTGCACAGATTGCATGGTCATCCCGAGTGAGAACCTTTCGACCCTTCATAGGCTCCTGGTCATGGACCTTGAGATCACGAGGAAGAGGGCGGTGTATAGCCAACATAGGAGTGGGGAGCCTTGACGGAAGATAAAGCGCAGGAGTTAGGGGTCAAGTAATTGGCTATGGGGGCTTGGAGGAGTAATGGGGAAGCAAGCGCTATGTGGACCACAATTGCACATAGCATTACGGAAGCCGCTAGAGAGGTATTAGGGATCTCGAAGGGTTACTCTGGTGGCCATAAGAGAGACTGGTGGTAGAATAGAGAGGTGTAAGGAAAAGTGGAAACCAAGAAATCGACGTATCTGAAGCTAGTGGAAAGTGTAGACGAAGAGGACAAGTGGGCGAATATGGAGAAGTATAAGTTGGCTAAGAAGGAGGCGAAGTTAGCAGTTATGGCGGCCAAGACTGTAGCTTTTGGTCATTTGTATGAGGAACTAGAGGGTCAAGGTGGAGATACAAGGTTGTTCAGGTTAGCCAAGGTGAGAGAAAGGAAGACTTGTGACTTGGACCAAGAAGGTAGAGTTTTGTTGGATGAGGGGCTTATCCGTCGGAGATGCAGACCTACTTCTATTATCTCTTGAACAAGGAGGGGGACAAGAGCATTGCACTGTGTGATTTGGAACTCTCTAGGAGTCATTATGACTTTGGGTATTGTAGGCGGATTAGAGTTGAGGAGGTTGAGGGGGCTATGTGCAAGATGAGCAGGGGCAAAACGATCGGGCCGGATGAAATCCCGGTAGGGTTTTGGAAGAGTGCGGGCAAGGCATGCTTGGAGTGGCTCACTAGGTTATCTAATGTCATTTTTAGAATGAAGATTGATGCCCAAAGAGTGGAGGTGGAGCACAATATTTCCTGTATAGAAGAACAAGGGTGATATCCAAAATTGCAACCTGCTTAGCTATACTATGGAAGTGTGGGAGAGGGTGGTTGAGCTAAGGGTGAGGAGGAGTGTGTCTATTTCCGACAACCAGTTCGGATATGCCGGAGCGTTCGACTACAGAAGCCATTCACCTTTTTTGGAGATTGATGGAGCAGTATATGGAGAGGAAGGACTTGCATATAGTATTCATCGAATTAGAAAACACGTACGATAAAGTCCTGAGGGAGGTTTTTTGGAGATGTTTGGAGTCTAGAGGTGCACCTGTTGACTACATTAGGATGATTACAGACATGTATGATGGAGCTAAGATGTCATACATCATATAGTGGGAGGGACTCGAACCATTTCCCGGTCATGATGGGGTTGCATTAGGGGTCGCCACCCAGCCTTTTTTTTGTTTTCCTTGGTGATGGACATACTAACGCGCCGTATCCAAGGGGAGTTACCATGGTGCATGCTATTTGTAGATGATATTATATTAATTGACGAGATGCGAGGCGGTGTGAATGCGAGGTTAGAGGTATGGAGGCAGACCTTGGAGTCTAAAGGTTTCAAGTTGAGCAGGACCAAGACACAATACTTGGAGTGTCAGTTCAGTGGTGTGACTTAGGGAGGGGAAGAGGAGGTGACGCTAGATTGGCAGATCATCCCTAGGAGAGGAAGGTTTAAGTACCTTGGATCTATTATACAAGGGGATGGGAAGATTGATGAAGATGTCACACATCGTATTGAGGCTGGGTGCATGAAATGGAGACTCACTTCTGGCGTTTTGTATGAAAAGAAGGTTCTACCGAAACTTAAAGGTAAGTTCTACAGAGTGGTGGTCAGATCGACTATGTTGTATGGGGCTGAGTGTTGGTCAGTCAAGATCGCTCATGTACAGAAGATGAAACTAGCAGGGTTGAAGATGTTGACATGGATGTGCAGGAACACCAAGTTAGATAGGATTAGGGATAAGGTTATTTGCGACAAGGTGAGTGTGGCTTCTATTGAGGACAAGATGCAGGAAGCAAGGCTTAAGTGGTTTGGACATGTGGGAAGGAGGAGCACAGATGTCCCAGTGAGGAGGTGTGAGAGGTTGACATGGGAGGGCCTACGAAGAGGTAGAGGTAGGACGAAGAAGAAGTGGGGAGAGGTGATTAGGCGAGATATGGCACAGCTTCAACTGACTGAGGACATGACCCCTGATAGAAAGGTGTGGAGGTCGAGGATTAGGGTAGTAGGGTAGGTGGTTTACATTTTTCATATCGGTAGTATTGGCACACATTCTCGCATTCTGTTTATAGTAGGTTTTTATGACTAACCATTGTTTTCTTTCTTTGTTGGTCATCTTATGATCTAGTTGTTTTCATATGCTTTTATATAGCTTTTTGGTGTTGTCCCTTGTTGTCTATATTTTTATTTATATGGTGATTATGCTTTCCTAAGCCGAGGGTCTACTGAAAACAACCTCTCTATCCTCACAAGGTAGGGGTAAGGTCTGCGTACACACTACCCTCCCCAGACGCCACAGTGTGGGATAATACTGGGTATGTTGTTGTTGTAGTTAAATTTACAATAGAAATAACACTAGAATAACAAATTAAATTGCAAGAACAAGTATGAGAAGTAGCAAATTATTAACTAAAATAAACAAAGATCGATTTTCCAACAACCAATCCCCTTCTAACAGCTCATGTCACGAGGTTAAATAGTAACCCACGGATCTTCGTAATATGAGGAACGTGTTCAATATATCGAATCAAATGTCATGACAATACGCTTACCCTTCGTGCATTTACGTCATCCTCACCAAATATATTCTTGTATGTCAAATCAATCGCACGGCAACACCTGTAATGACCCGACAATTTTTTTGAGCTCCAGCATGTCGTTCGGCAGTTTGAGGCCTTGCTTAGCTCCAATTCATGTATTATGACTTGAACGCATGTTTGATTTTGATTTTTGAGAAGTTCGGAGTTGATTTGGAATAATAATTCTCAATTCGAAAACTTTAAGTTAAAATAATTGACCAATGTTTGACTTTTGATTAAACGACATCAGATCGGAGTTTTGACGGTTTCATTAGGTCAGGATGGTAATTTTGGACTTAGGCGTATGTCCGTATTTGGATTTGGAGGTTCGTAGGTTAATTTAATGCTTTTTGGCAAAAGTTAGGAAATTGAAGGTCTGGAAGGTTGATAGTTTTGACCGAGCGTTAACTTTGTTGATATAGGGTCCGGATTGTAGTACCGGGAGTTTGTATAGGTCCGTTGTGTCAATTGGGACTTGCATACGAACGTTGAGGTCATTCCGGGTTGATTTGGCATGGTTCAACATGAGTTTTAGAAGTTTAGAAGTTCATTAGTTTATTAGGATTGAATTGATGTGCGATTCATAATTTTCATGTTATTTGGTATGATTTGAGGCCTCGTATGTTTGTATTATGTTTTGGAACAGGTTGGTGTGATTGGGCAGGGCCCCGGTGGTCTCGAGTGTGTTTCAGATAGGTTTGGGTTGTGTCGTGCTCTTATTTGATGTTTCAACGTCGTTTCTTTGGGTATAAAGGGTACCATATTGACCGAACTACCTTTATTTGTGATTACATTGAACCAGTATATCTGTATCGTAACTACATAAACCAGAATCATCTAGTTCCGAGGTCGAATGAGAGAGTTATGCACATTTCTGTGTCGGGAAAGATTGCTAGTTTCTGGTGCGAACTTTTGTTCTTCGTGAATGCGAGAGTTTTCCCATGAATGCGAATAAGAAATTCTTGGTTTACCGGTCAACGCGAAATTTTTTTCTTCGAGAACGCGAAGGTGTCCCGCGAAGGCCAAGAACAAAAATCACCTGGGCAATGTTTTAAAGGGGTAGACCGAACATTTTATTATTTAGAGCATATCGTGAGTTCTAGAGCTCCGTTTGAGGTGTTGTTTGCAGCGTTGTTCTCGTATCAACAAGGGGGTAAATATATAACCTTTATTTTCATGTTTTCCTGTGATTATTTCCATTGGTTATTACTTTTATCCGTGTTTGGATGATAGAAATTGGGATTTTGAGCCCCAAAGTTGACATATGATAAACCCTTGATTTGAGGGTCAATTCATGGACGAAATTGGATGCTTTTCTGGATATAGACTATATAAGTTATGGGTAATATTTTTTTTTTGATAATTTTGGAATCGGGGCACGTGGACCCGGTGTTGACTTTTCGGCCAGAATTGGGAATTGCTATAAATTATTAAATTGCAAGTATTGGAGTATATTTTTAATGGTTTTCACGTTCTTTTATTACTTTTGGATCGTTTATCATCGGTTTAAGGTGTTAGATAGGCATTGAAGCCGGTTATCGAATTTCGGAGTGAGGTAAGTCTCATGTATAACCTTGTGAGGGGGAAACTACCCCTTTGGTATTGTATTTTGTTACATGCTACTTGTATGGGAGTTACGTACGTACGAGGTGACAAGATTCCATACGTAGCTAAAATCATGCTCTCGTCTAGGTAGACTTAGGACTTTATCATGCGATTTTTATATTACCTAAACTCAATTTGTTAGTTTAATTACCAAAAACTTGTAAATGTAATTTGATTAGAGATCATGATAGAACAAACCTCATTACCTTGAGGTGTTTGGCCGGATATTTGATCGTTGGTAACAGTTATGCTTACTTATATTCCTATTCTTGTGTTGCAAACACGTGGCCGCAATTTGATAAGTTTCTCCTCTTCTTGTGGATCGAGCCGAATGCTTCAGCAATATATTTGAGATGCATCTATGGTTCGCGCCGGTCGACCCTCAGCAGTGTACACATTATTCTGAATGACTCGAGAGGAGGATTAAACGGTTCATGGTTTAGAGGTTCAGCATATAATCCTAGCGGAAGAGAGCCAATTAGACTATGGATGTTCAAGCTTTGGTTGACGGAGTAGGGAGATTGGATATTTTCAAACTTGGTCGAAATCTTGTTTGTGTTATGGTGTTGTCATTCTTGTTTGGACGCATTAAGGCTCGTCAGTATGACGGTATTCATTTGTTTTCCTTTGGGGCACGGTGTTGTTAAATGGTATCTAAAAACCGATTATCGGGGGTGATAGTGTGTTGCAATTTTAGGGTCGAATCGGTGTTTCTAGTGTCGATGGCTCGAGAAAAATGATCTTAAGGAGGCTTAGAGTTGATGTTAATCTATTTGTTCGGGTGCTGCAGAGATGGATCGTGATTTAAAACAACATTGTTGGCAGCGAAGTATGAGAAAGGTTATGAAGGATTATGTCTCGTGGTGGTTAAATTGTTAGCAAATCAAGTACGAGTAGCATAGATCGATTAGTTGCTTAGAAGATGGATTAACCTGAATGGGAGTGGAAGAATATCATTTGGATTTTTGGTGGCAGGGTAGCCACACACTTTGAGAAAGTTTAGAGTGATTGGGGTCATGGTTGATAAATGACTAAGTCTGTGTATTTTGTTTGGTGCAGTGGTTTCTGTACTTAGGAAGTTTGAATGTGAATAGAAGAGTTTGCCTGGAAAGTAGAGGAACGTGAATGCTTGATCATCGTGTTTGGATGCAACATGACTTCGAGTTCTGGAATGCATTGTTGGATATTTAGTGGATGTTAATGGAAAAGACAAGACTCTTACAGATGGTGGGCAAATGGGGTCATGAGGATTCCCTAATTTCGTGGTGGTTGTAACCGGGGCAATATCGTTGGAAGACGTCGATATGGAATTACACAAGTGGGCTATCTCATGTGAGCAGGTTAGCAGTTACGTGATTTCTGATGAAGTTCCTATGAAGGATTCTACTTTCTATCTAGCGAAAGTCATGTACTATGATGTGGGCTTAGATCGCGTGAAGAAGATGTTCCGACTCCTAGGAGATTGAGTGTGCGTTGGGGCTGGTAATTCGGGGTATGTCACGATTAGTGCAACAAAAGCTTTTGATAATTTGGTTGAGTAACAATGTGAGATCATGGTAACTAAGAAGAATGAGTCATTGTGGGTTCTAGATTTATATGATTGTCGCTTAAAGGTAAATGGGGGAGCCTACCGTCTATGATTGGGTCACGTGGTTATTTGCCTTAGCAGATTTAGGATATCGATATGTTGGTGGATTAGTTATGACTAAGGGAATAAAACATTAGGTGTAATTCAAGCAATGGATTTGATGGATGTGTGCGACGTGTAACCTCATTGATATGTGAGGATTGTGGAATGATTTGAATTTTATACTTCTGGTGGATATGATGTACAAGGGTACTTTGAGTATTCTAAGTTATCATCGGGTCTGCAATGCAGTGTTAGAGAAATGGGAGAAACAACTTCGGGTTCACAGAAGATCTAATCAGCGTATGGGTATAAGTTGGAGATACTATTGAGTGTATGTGGGGGGGGGGGGGGGGGTATAAAATGGCTTATGGATGTTGAGACGATGTGGTCTTGTGATTTGGGTCACTCGGGATGAGTGTTGATTGAGGTCCATTATGTGTTCGAATAGAGGTAGTATTTCGAAGGCAAGTCAAGAGTAAATCGGAAAAAGCTGAGTTAGTCTAGTAATGGTTTGGATCGACATGGTTAAGGAAAGGATCGGCTCCTTTGATGTGGTAAGGATATACAGGTGATTCATGGCTAAACGTGTGGGATCGACAACCTCCGCAATGTGATTGATTTGGAGGTATTTGATTCAGATGGTTTTGATATGTGTAAATCGGTCCCGGAAGAGTCATATCGGTTTAAAACATGACTTGAGGTTTGCATTTTCTGCAGTTATGGGAAGTTAGTTGTGCGTTGTGGTTCTTCTTCTGAGATGAGTTAAGTGAAAGGTTTCTAGCCGGCGAAGTGTTTATTCTACTAGTGGTTCAGGAGTTTTTATGAGATTCTTGTACTCTCGCGTAGCAACATGATAGGTGCAGTGAGCTGTATGGAATTGGAACTTGAAGATCAAGGTTGCGATCTAGTTTTGACAGGAATGTCACGAGCTCAGAAGAGCTGGGTAGAAATCTCAGGTGTTCAGAGTATGCTGGTTCTCTTTTTGTGTCACCCGAAAATGGTGTTCCGTGGAAGAGGCATTGTGTATTGGATCACAGATTCTTGAATTGCATTACAGAAATAGTAAGGTTAGTTGGTATCCATGGATGTGCAAATTTTGCTACTTGGTGAGGAAGGTTGTGGGAGTATCTCCCATGGGATGACCATATAAGTGTGACGTGTCAGTTATTTAAGTGGAAGAGATGGAAATCAGGTATGGAGATTCTGGTACTGTCACTGATGGGAGAGTTTATGTTCGCGAGACACTCTATTCCCTTGGTTGCGGACTGTGGAAGTTGTTCTGGGTTGAATGGTAGATCGTATGTGTCATGGATATGGTCATTCTGGATCTTTAGAAGGTCATTGACCTATTTTGGGGCGACTGAAATCGGCTGCGAGGTCAATGGGTAGGCCTAATGTGAATATATGTTTAATATCAGATCAGATATGGTTATTCGATATAGCATTACTTATGGATGGGTCTTTGTGTGTGGTGGATGTTATTCCTGCCTTGGTCTATTTCAGGTGCTACTCTTTTATGCCATGCGTGTTGTGAGACGACTTGATTATTCACACATGTATTGTGATCCTGTGTAGCTTGTGGTGTTATATGAGCGAGATGGCCCTCAAGACACAGGTTGTTTATTGCACCTTACTCTTGCTTGACATTTTGTAGCGCATGGAGCTATCTATCTCCCTAAGGTTGTGTTTATGCACTTAATGTTCTTGTGGTCGATATTCGGTCATTTAGTGGGTATGGCCATTTTGGCTCGATGAATATTTCCTTATTGATTATTATGTGTGGATCGGGTGGTACGCCGCTAGGGGTATTATGTTTAAATCGTGTTACACGCCGCAATAGTGAAATGTGGAGCACGATTACTTATACTTATTTCGTGTGTTTTGTTTCTTACCCTTAAGGTAGGTTCATAACATTTGTCTAGTTGATTTGAATGTTAGTTCTTTACCAGAGTTCATTTTTCCTTATTGGTCGTATTCGAGTTCTATCCTGTTGGCGCATTAGTTGCATCATATGAGATTTTAGATGGTATTTGAGGTGGCTTATCACCCAGTAGCTTGTACTGTGTGAGACGAGGTTGCTGGATTTGAAATTAGTATAATCGGATTTGTATAATGTATATTAGAGGGAAATTGCCATTAATTAATCCAGAATGAGGCAATGGTTCTTGTCAAGAGGAGAGACTCAATGAGTTATTGATTTGGAAGGTTGTTATGAGTTTCTACATGCCCTTTTCATTGTTGCAGTATTGCAAGGTTGGAATAGGGCTTGTATGTGTCATGTGGTATGGTAAGAGCATCGGATTCATGAATTTGCAGCTATTGTGGTTGGAGGATGCTATTATGGGCATAATAAATATGCGGTGCATAGTGCGATTTCAGCATCGGTGCATGATCATGTTATGGTACAACGTGTTGAGATTGAGGCGGTGTTCATATGTTAGAATCAGTCCCGGTAGAGAATTCCGGATGTTAGATTTGGTTCTAAGGCTTATGGGCTAAGGTAACAGGAATGACCTTCAGTCTAGCTTGAGATAATGTGCTCATATGGGTTGTGGTGGCACAGGTAGGTGCACGAGGTGTTAAAATATGATTTTGGGCAACTCGGGGATGATTCTTGGCACGTTCGAGGACGAACGTACGTTTAAACGAGGGAGAATGTAATTACTCGACCGGTCGTTTTGAGGTCTAGTATGCCGTTAGGCGAATTGAGGCATTGAGTAGCTTCACTTCATGTATTAAGACATGCACGTTTGGTTGGTTTCACTTTTCGAGAAGTTCAGAGCTGATTTGGAAGAATAATTCTTAATTTGGAAGCTTTGAGTTGAAAGAGTTGACTAAGGTTTGACTTTTAAGTAAACGACCTTGAATCAGAATTTTGATGGTTCCATTAGGTCTGGATGGTAATTTTTGACTTAGGCGTACGTTCGAATTTGGAGGTCCGTAGGTTGATTTGATGTTTGTGGCGAAAGTTGGAAGGTTGATAGGTCTGACCGTGAGTTGACATTTTTGATACTTTATCCAGATTGTGGTGCCTGGAGTTGTTATAGGTTCATTGTATCATTTGGGACTTGCATGCAAAATTTAAGATCATTCCGGGTTGATTTGGCATGGTTCGACATGCGTTTTAGAAGTTTAAAAGTTCATTAGGCTTGAATTGATGTGCTTTGATGTTATTTAGTCTAATTTGAGACCTCAAGTAGGTTTGTGGTATGTTTTGGGACTGGTCGTATGTTCTAGGGCTTGTATGTGTCATGTGGTATGTTACGAGCATCGGATTCGTGAATTTGTAGCTATTGTGGTTGGAGGATGTTAGTATGGGCATAATAATTATGCGGTGCATTGTGTGATTTAAGCATGGGTGCATGACCATGTTTAGGTACATCATGTTGAGATTGAGGCGGTGTTCATATGTTATAATTAACCCCGATAGAGAATTCCGGATGTTAGAATTTTGTTCTAAGGTTTACGGGCTTCGATAGCAAGAATGACCTTCAGTATGACTTGAGATAGTGTGCTCATATGGGTTGTGGTGGCAGGGGTAGGTGCACAAGGTGTTAAATTATGATTCTGGGCAACTCGGGGATGAATCTTGGCACGTTCGAGGACGAACATATTCTAAGTGAGGGAGAATGTGATGACTTGACCGGTCATTTTGAGGTCTAGCATGTCGTTCGGAAGTTTGAGGCCTTGAGTAGCTTCACTTCATGTATTATGACATGCACCTGTGGTTTGTTACAATTTTTGAGAAGTTCAGAGTTGATTTTGAAGAATAATTCTAAATTTGGATGCTTTAAGTAAAAACAATTGACAAAGGTTTGAGTTTTGAGTAAGCCACCTCAGATTGGAATTTTGATGGTTCTGTTAGGTCCGGATGGTAATTTTGGACTTAGGCGTATGTCCAAATTTGGAGGTCAGTAGGTTGATTTGATGTTTTTGGCGAAAGTTGGAAGGTTGATAGGTTTGACCGAGAGTTGACTTTTTTGATATTGGATCTAGATGTGGTGCCGGGAGTTGTTATAGGTTCGTTGTATCATTAGAGACTTGCAGGCAAAATTTAAGATCATTCCGGGTTGATTTGGCATGGTTCGACATATGTTTTAGAAATTTAAAAGTTCATCAGTTCATTAGGCTTGAATTGAAGTGCGATTCATAATTTTGATATTGTTTGGTGTGATTTGAGACCTCAAGTAGGTTCGTGTTATATTTTGGGACTGGTCGTATGTTTTGGGGCTATTATGTGTCATGTGGTATGTTACGAGCATCGAATTTGTAAATTTGCAACTATTATGGTCGGAGGATGTTATTATGGGCATAATAACTATGTGGTGCATTGTGTGATTTCAGCATGGGTGCATTGTCATGTTTTCGTACAGCGTGTTGAGATTTAGGCGGTGTTCATTTGTTTGAATCAGTCCCTGTAGAGAATTTTGGATGTTAGAACTTGGTTCTAAGGCTTATGGGCTATGGTAGCAGGAATGACCTTCAGTCTGGCTTGAGATAATGTGCTCATATGGGTTGTGGTGGCACGGGTAGGTGCACGAGGTTTTTCAATTATAAATTTGGGCAACTCACGGTAAGTTCTTAGCACATTCGAGGACGAACTTATGTTTAAGCGATGGAGAATGTATTGACCCGACCGGTCATTTTGAGGTCTAGCATGTCGTTATGGAGTTTGAGGACTTAAGTAGCTTCACTTCATGTATTATGACATGCACTTGTGGTTGGTTACAATTTTTGAGAAGTTCGGAGTTGATTTGGAAGAATAATTCTCAATTTGGAAGCTTTAAGTTGAAAGAGTTGACCAAGGCTTAACTTTTGAGTAAACGACCTCAGATCAGAATTTTGATGGTTTCGCTACGTCTGGATGGTGATTTTGGACTTAGGCGTATGTCCCGATTTGGAGGTCCATAGGCTGATTTGATATTTTTTGGCGAAAGTTAGAAAATTGAAGGTTTGGAAGGTTGATAGGTTTGACCGAGAGATTGACTTTTTTGATATGGATCTTAATTGTGGTTCCGAGAGTTGTTATTTGTTCTCATTTGGGACTTGCATGCAAAATTTAAGATCATTTCGGGTTAATTTGGCATAGTTCAACATGAGTTATAGAAGTTTAAAATCTCATTAGTTCATTAGGCTCGAATTGCTGTACAATTCATGACTTTGATGTTGTTTGGTGTGATTTGAGACCTCAAGCAGGTTCGTGTTATGTTTTAGGACCGGTCGTATGTTTTAGGGCTTGTATGTGTCATGTGGTATGTTACGAGCATCGAATTTGTGAATTGGCAGCTATTGTGGTTGGACGATGTTAGTATGGGCATAATAATTATGCGGTGCATTGTGTGATTTCAGCATGAGTGCATGATCATGTTTTGGAACAACGTGTTGAGATTTAGGCGGTGTTCATATGTTAGAATCATTCCCGGTAGAGAACTCCAGATGTTAGAATTTGGTTCTAAGGCTTATGGGCTAAGGTAGCAGGAATGACCTTCTGTCTAGCTTGAGATAATGTGCTGATATGGGTTGTGGATGGCACGAGTAGGTGCACGAGGTGTTAAACTACGATTTTGGGCAACTCGAGGGCGGTTCCTGGCACGTTCGAGGACGAACGTATGTCTAAGCGAGGGAGAATGTAATGACCCGACCGTTCGTTTTGAGGTCTAGCATGTCTTTAGGCTGTTTGAAGCCTTGAGTAGCTTCACATCATGTATTATGCCATGCTCTTCTGGTTGGTTTCAAATTTTGAGAAGTTCAGAGTTGATTTAGAAGAATAATTCTCAATTTCGAAGATTTAAGTTGAAAGAGTCGACCAAGGTTTAACCTTTGAGTAAAGACTTCAGATCAGAATTTTGATGGTTCCGTTAGGTGCGGATGGTAATTTAGAGTTAGGCGTATGTCCGGATTTGAAGGTCCGAAGGTTGATTTGATGTTGTTTGGCCAAAGTTGGAAGATTGAAGGTTGGAAGGTTGATAGGTTTGACTGTGAGTTCACTTTTTTGATATTGGATCCGAATTGTGGTTCTGGGAGTTATTTTAGGTCTGTTGTATCATTTGGGAATTGCATGTTTAAGGTTATATCGGGTTGATTTAGCATGGTTTGACATGCGTTTCAGAAATTAAAAAGTTTATTAGTTAATTAGGCTTGAATTGATGTGCGATTCATAAATTTGATGTTGTTTGGTATGATTTGAGATCTCAAGTAGGTTCATGTTATGTTTTAGGATTGGTTGGTATGTTTTGGACTTGTATGTGTCATGTGGTATACTACGAGCATCAGATACGTGAATTTGCAAATATAATGGTTGGAGGATGTTATTATGGGCATAATAATTATGTGGTGTATTGTGTGATTTCAGCATGGCAGCATGATCATGTTTTGGTACAGCGTGTTGAGATTGAGGCGGTGTTCATATGTTAGAATCAGTCCCGGTAGAGAATTCCAGATGTTAGAATTTGGTTCTAAGGCTTATGGGCTAAGGTAGAAGGGATGACCTTTAGTATGGCTTGAGATAATGTGCTAATATAGTTTGCGGTGGCGCGGGTAGGTGCACGAGGTGTTAAATTATGATTTTGGGCAACTCGGGGACGATTCTTGGCACATTCGAGGACGAACATATGTTTAAGCTAGGGAGAAAGTAATGACCCCACCGGGCGTTTTGAGGTCTAGCATGTCGTTAGGTGGTTTGAGGCGTTGAGTAACTTCACTTCATGTCATATGACATGCACGTGTGATTGGTTTCTATTTTTGAGAAGTTTAGAGTTGATTTGGAAGAATAATTTTCAATTTGGAAGCTTTAAGTTGAAAGAGTTGAGCAAGGTTTGGCTTTTGAGCAACGACCTTCGATCAGAATTTGATGGTTCCTGTAGGTCCGAATGTTAATTTTGGACTTAGGCCTATGTCCGGATTTGGAGGTCCGTAGGTTGACTTGATGTTTTTTCGCTAAGGTTGGATGATTGAAGGTTTGGAAGGTTGATAGGTTTGACCGAGAGTTGTTTTTTTTGATATCAGATCTGGATTATGGTTCCGGGAGTTGTTGTAGGTCCGTTGTATCATTTGGGACTTATATTCAAAATTTAAGGTCAATCTGGATTGGTTTGGCATGGTTCAGCATGTGTTTTAAAAGTTTAAAAGTTCGTTAGTTCATTAGGCTTGAACTGATGTGCGATTCATAATTTTGATGTTGTTTGGTGTGATTTGAGACCTCTAGTAGGTTCGTGTAATGTTTTGGGACTAGCTGGTGTGATTGGACAGAGTCCTGGGGGAGTCGAGGGTATTTCGGATGGGTTTGGAGGATGTTATTATGGGCACAATAATTATGCGGTGCAATGTGTGATTGCAGCATGGGTGCATGATCATGTTTTGGTACAGCGTGTTGAGATTGAGGCGGTGTTCATAAGTTAGAATCAGTCCCAGTAGAGAATTACGGATATTAGAATTTGGTTCTAAGGCTTATGGGCTAAGGTAGTAAGGATGACCTTTAGTGGCTTGAGATAATGTGCTCATATGGGTTGTGGTGGCACGAGTACGTGCACGAGGTGTTAAATTATGATGTTGGGCAACTCGGGGACGGTTCTTGGCACATTCGAAGACGAACATATGTTTAAGCGAGTGAGAACGTAATGACCCGACTGGTTGTTTTGAGGTCTAGCATATCGTCAAGGTAGTTTGTGGCGTTAAGTAACTTCACTTCATGTAATATGACATGCACGTGTGGTTGGCTTCTATTTTGAGAAGTTTAGAGTTTATTTGCATGAATAATTCTCAATTTGGAAGGATTAAGTTGAAAGAGTTGACCAAGGTTTGACTTTTGAGTAACGATCTCAGATCAGAATTTTGATGGTTCTGGTAGGTCCGGATGGTAGTTCTGGAATTAGGCCTATGTCTGGATTTGGAGGTTTGTACGTTGACTTGATGTTTTTCCGCTAAAGTTGGATGATTGAAGGTTTGGAAGGTTGATAGGTTTGACCAAGAGTTGACTTTTTTTAAATCAGATCTGGATTGTGATTCCGGGAGTTGTTATAGGTCCGTTGTATCATTTGGGACTTGCATGCAAAATTTAAGGTCATTCCAGATTGGTTTGGCATAGTTCAACATGAGGTTTAGAAGTTTAAAAGTTCATTTGTTCATGTAAGGTTTTGGGACTAGTTGGTGTGATTGGACAGGGTCTCGGGGAACTCGGGGATGTTTTAGATGGGTTTGGAGGATGTTATTATAGGCACAATAATTATGCCGTGCATTGTGTGATTGCAGCATGGGTGCATGATCATGTTTTGGTACAACATGTTGAGATTGAGGCGGTGTTCATATGTTAGAATCAGTCCCGGTAGAGAATTACGGATGTTATAGTTTGGTTCTAAGGCTAATGGGCTAAGGTAGCAGGGATGACCTTTAGTCTAGCTTTAGATAATGTGCTCATATGGGTTGTGGTGGTACGGGTAGGTGCACGAGGTGTTAAATTATGATTTTGGGCAACTCGCGGACGGTTCTTGGCACATTTGAGGACGAGCGCATGTTTACGCGAGGGAGAATGTAATGACCCGACAGACCGTTTTATGGTCTAGCATGTCGTTAGGTGGTTTGAGTCCATGTGTAGCTTCACCTCATGTATTCTGACATGCACTTGTGGTTTGTTAAAGTTTTTGAGAAGTTCAGAGTTGATTTGGAAGAATAATTCTCAATTTGGAAGCTTTAAGTAAAAACAATTGACAAAGGTTTGACTTTTGAGTAAACCACCTCAGATTGGAATTTTGATGGTTCCGTTAGGTCCGGATGGTAATTTTGGACTTAGGCGTATGTCCGAATTTGGAGGTCCGTGGGTTGATTTGATGTTTTTGGCTAAAGTTGGAAGGTCGATAGGTTTGACCGAGAGTTGACTTTTTTGATACTGGATCCAGATTGTGGTGTCGGGTGTTGTTATAGGTTCGTTGTATCATTAGAGACTTGCAGGCAAAATTTAAGATCATTCCGGGTTGATTTGGCATGGTTCGACATGTGTTTTAGAAGTTTAAAAGTTCATCAGTTCATTAGGCTTGAATTGAAGTGCGATTCATACTTTTGATGTTGTTTGGTGTGATTTGAGACCTCAAGTAGGTTCGTGTTATATTTTGGGACTGGTCGGTTTTGGGGCTTCTATGCGTTATGTGGTATGTTATGAGCATCGGATTTGTGAATTTGCAACTATTGTGGTTGGAGGATGTTATTATGGGATAATAACTATGTGGTGCATTGTGTGATTTCAGCATGGGCGCATGGTCATGTTTTCGTACGTCGTGTTGAGATTTAGGCGGTGTTCATATGTTTGAATAAGTCCCGGTAGAGAATTTCGGATGTTAGAATTTGGTTCTAAGGCTTATGGGCTAAGGTAGCAGGAATGACCTTCAGTCTGGCTTGAGATAATGTGCTCATATGGGTTATGGTGGCATGGGTAGGTGTACGAGGTGTTCAATTATGATTTTGGGCAACTCGCGGACGGTTCTTAGCACGTTCGAGGACAAACTTATGTTTAAGCGAGGGAGAATGTAATGACCTGACCGGTCATTTTGAGGTCTAGCATGTCGTTATGGAGTTTGAGGGCTTAAGTAGCTTCACTTCATGTATTATGACATGCACTTGTGGTTGGTTACAATTTTCGAGAAGTTCAGAGTTGATTTGGAAGAATAATTCTCAATTCGGAAGCTTTAAGTTGAAAGAGTTGACCAAGGCTTGACTTTTGAGTAAGCGACCTCAGATCGGTATTTTGATGGTTTCGTTAGGTCCGGATGGTGATTTTGGACTTAGGCGTATGTCCCGATTTGGAGGTCCGTAGGCTGATTTGAGGATTTTTGGCGAAAGTTTGAAAATTGAAGGTTTGGAACGTTGATAAGTTTTACCGAGAGATTGACTTTTTTGATATGGATCCTGATTGTGGCTCCGAGAGTTGTTATATGTTCTCATTTGGGACTTGCATGCAAAATTTAAGATCATTCCGGGTTAATTTGGCAAGGATCGACATGAATTTTAGAAGTTTAAAAGCTATTAGTTCATTAGGCTTGAAATGCTGTACATTCATAACTTTGATGTTGTTTGGTGTGATGTGAGACCTCAAGCAGGTTCGTGTTATGTTTTGGTACCGGTCGTATGTTTTAGGGCTTGTATGTGTCATGTGGTATGTTACGAGCATCGTATTTGTGAATTGGCACCTATTGTGGTTGGAGGATGTTAGTATGGGCATAATAATTATGCGATGCATAGTGTGATTTCAGCATGAGTGCATGATCATGTTTTGGAACAACGTGTTGAGATTTAGGTGGTGTTCATATGTTAGAATCAGTCCTGGTAGAGAATTCCAGATGTTAGAATTTGATTCTAAGGCTTATGGGCTAAGGTAGCAAGAATGACCTTTAGTCTAGCTTGAGATAATGTGCTGATATGGGTTGTGGTGGCACGAGTAGGTGCACGAGGTCTTAAGCTATGATATTGGGCAACTGGGGGATGGTTCCTAGCACGTTCGAGGACGAACGTATGTTTAAGCGAGGGAGAATGTAATGACCTGACTGTTCGTTTTGAGGTCTAGCATGTCTTTAGGCTGTTTGAGGCCTTGAGTAGCTTAACTTCATGTATTATGCCATGCTCTTCTGGTTGGTTTCAAATTTTGAGAAGTTCAGAGTTGATTTGGAAGAATAATTCTCAATTTTGAAGCTTTAAGTTGAAAGAGTCGACGAAGGTTTAACTTTTGAGTAAAGACTTCGGATTAGAATTTTGATGGTTCCGTTAGGTGCGGATGGTAATTTAGGACTTAAGTGTATGTCCGGATTTGAAGGTCCGAAGGTTGATTTGATGTTGTTTGGCCAAAGTTGGAAGATTGAAGGTTGGAAGGTTGATAGGTTTTACTGTGAGTTGACTTTTTTGATATTGGATCTGGATTGTGGTTCTGGGATTTATTTTAGGTCTGTTGTATCATTTGGGACTTGCATGCTAAATTTAAGGTTATATCGTGTTGATTTAGCATGGTTCGACATGCGTTTTAGAAATTAAAAAGTTCATTAGTTCGTTAGGCTTGAATTGATGTGCGATTCATAATTTTGAAGTTGTTTGGTGTGCTTTGAGATCTCAAGTAGGTTCATGTTATGTTTTAGGACTGGTTGGTATGTTTTGGGGCTTGTATGTGTCATGTGGTATATTACGAGCATCAGATACGTGAGTTTGCAACTATAATGGTTGGAGAATGTTATTATGGGCATAATAATTTTGTGGTGCATTGTGTGATTTCAGCATGGGTGCATGATCATGTTTTGGTACAACGTGTTGAGATTGAGGCAGTCTTCATATGTTAGAATCAGTCCCGGTAGAGAATTCCAGATGTTAGAATTTGGTTCTAAGGCTTATGGGCTAGTATAGAAGGGATGACCTTTAGTATGGCTTGAGATAATGTGCTTATATGGTTTGTGGTGGCACGGGTAGGTGCACGAGGTGTTAAATTATGATTTTGGTCAACTCGGGGACGGTTGTTGGCAGATTCGAGGACGAACATATGTTTAAGCTAGGGAGAAAGTAATGACTCGACCGGTCGTTTTGAGGTCTAGCATGTCGTTAGGTGGTTTGAGGCCTTGAGTAACTTCACTTCATCTGATATGACATGCACGTGTGGTTGGTTTCTATTTTCGAGAAGTTCTGAGTTGATTTGGACGAATAATACTCAATTTGGAAGCTTTAAGTTGAAAGAGTTAAGCAAGGTTTGGCTTTTGAGTAACGACTTTAGATCGGAATTCGATGGTTCCGGTAGGTCCGGATGGTAATTTTGGACTTAGGCCTATGTCCGGATTTGGAGGTCCGTAGGTTAACTTGATGTTTTTTCGCTAAAGTTGGATGATTGAGGGTTTGGAAGGGCTGATAGGTTTGACCAAGAGTTGACTTTTTTGATATCAGATCTAGATTGTGGTCCTGGGAGTTGTTGTAGGTCCGTTGTATCATTTCGGACTTACATGCAAAATTTAAGGTCAATCCGGATTGGTTTGGCATGGTTCAACATGAGTTTTAAAAGTTTAAAAGTTCATTAGTTCATTAGTCTTGAATTGATGTGCGATTCATAATTTTGATGTTGTTTGGTGTGATTTGAGACCTCAAGTAGGTTCGTGTAATATTTTGGGACTAGGTGGTGTGATTGAACAGGGTCTTGGGGGACTCGAGGGTATTTCAGATGGGTTTGGAGGATGTTATTATGGGTACAATAATAATGCGGTGCAATGTGTGATTGTAGCATGGGTGCATGATCATGTTTTGGTACAACGTGTTGAGATTGAGGCGGTGTTCATATGTTAGAATCAGTCCCAGTAGAGAATTACGGATATTAGAATTTGGTTATAAGACTTATGGGCTAAGGTAGTAGGGATGACCTTTAGTGGCTTGAGATAATGTGCTCATATGGGTTGTGGTGGCACGGGTAGGTGCACGAGGTGTTAAATTATGATTTTGGGCAACTCGGGGACGGTTCTTGGCACATTCGAGGATGAACATATGTTTAAGCGAGGGAGAACGTAATGACCCGATTGGTAGTTTTGAGTTCTAGCATATCGTTAGGCAGTTTGTGGCATTGAGAAACTTCAGTTCATGTAATACGACATGCACGTGTGGTTGGTTTCTATGTTGAGAAGTTTAGAGTTTTTTTTTTGAGTTTAAATTATATTGTATTGATACTCAAAAACAGATTTACAATTTGATGCCCAGTAGTAGTTTTGACTTACTACCACTCTATATACATCACATTTGCCTATCCAAACTAAGTCTAAATGCCTATGTCACTAGTTACAGACACTGTTTTTATACACTTCCTATTACAATTCTTCATTTCAATCTTTATGGAATCCTATCCAAATGCTGTAATGCTCCTTTCCACTTGCTGTATTTCTTGCCTCTGATGTGAATGTGCAATGCTATCTCCCTGCAGACCTGGTTCTCATCATATTTACCCTTTTCAAATATGATTTTGTTCCTTTCCCTCCAGATCAGTGCAATGGTACTGGCAAAAACACAGTTGGTTATTACATTTATCCCTTTCCTGCTTTTTGCTTTCTTGCATATCCAATCCATTTCAGCTTCCCAATCAGCAATATTTCTCCTATGTCCCAGCCAGAAGCATAGTCTAGACCACAGATTCTTTGTGATTGAGCATTCAAAGAATAAGTGGTTGAAGGATTCTAGACTATGCCCACGGAATGCACACCCTGTAGGAACATGTATACCAAATTTCAATAACCTGTCTACTGTTGATAGTCTTTGCTGTGCTGCTAGCCAAATTGTGAACCTATGTCTTGGATGTATACTTGTATGTAGCATTAGACTCTTCCAGTCAACTTTGCAGAATTCAGGAATCAGCTTCAAGTACATTTGTTTGATCTGGAATTTCCCATCCTTGCATATTGCCTGTAATCTGTTTTGCATATTCCCTTGCATTTGCTGGTGCTCCATGATCACATCTCTATTGTCTAGTATCTTCCTCACTACCCAAGATGCTGTCTTGGGAGTATTCATTGTTTCAATGTTTCTATTCTTTATGTAAAAACTGTGCACCCATCGTATCTATAGACAGTCCTTTTTTCTTGTTAAGTCCCATAAGTGCTTTATAATTGCTGCTTTGTTCCACATCTTGATGTCCAGTATGTTGAGACCTCCAGCTGATATTGGCCTGCACACCCTTTCCCAAGCTACTAGAGCCTTTTTTGAAGTGCTTGCACCTCCAGCCCATAGAAATGTTCTGCAGACAGTTTCAATAGCTTTCATCACCTTCTTTGGAATAATGAACACCTGAGCCCAATAGTCTGAATACCAAAAATAACTGCCTTGATCAGTTGACATCTACCAGCATAGGAGAGGAGTTTTGCAGACCAGTATGTAATCTTTGCTTTTATCTTCTCAATCAAGGGCAAGTACTGATAGACAACTAGTTTTTTAGAGTCTAAAGGAATCCCCAGATATTTGAAAGGGAGTTTGCCTTCAGTAAATCCCAAAGCACCAAGGATCTCCTCTCTAGCATCTTGGTTTATTCCAGCCATATATATTGCACTTTTGCTTGCATTTGCTTGTAGCCCAGAAACAACTGACAATCTGTTAAAAGCAGCATTTAAAATCTTGATGGATTCAATGTCAGCCCTACAGTACATTAGCAGGTCATCAGCAAAGCAAACATGTGTGCTGTTTAGCTTCCTGCACTTAGGATGAAAATTAAAGTCACCATTCTTATGCAACTGCCCCAGTTCTCTATTCAAATATTCCATGGCAATAACAAATAGGTAGGGGGACATAGGGTCTCCTTGCCTAATCCCTCTCTTGGCTTTGAAAGGTTTTGTTAAACCACCATTCAAAACCAAGGAGTATGATACAGTTGTAACACAGGTCATTATCCACTGCACAAACTTAGCTGGAAAACCAAGATCAATAAGCATCTGTCTAAGAAAGTTCCATTCCAGAGTATCATAGGCCTTCCTTAAATCCACCTTCAGTACACATCTAGGAGATACTCCTTTTCTGGAATATCCTTTGAATAATTCATGGCTAAGAAGTATATTATCAACTATGCTTCTGCCTTCAATGAAAGCTGACTGAGCCTGCCCAATCAATCCACCAATCACACTTTTCATTCTCCTTGTAATGACTTTAGAGATGATCTTATATAGAGTGGTACAACATGCAATGGGTCTATAATCTTTGACTGTTGTTGGTACTTTCACTTTAGGGACTAGAGCAATGGCTGTTGTATTTATCATTTGAGGCATTCTGTTATTGGAGAAGAAATCCTTAACTGCTGCAAATATATCCTCTTTCACTAGTTCCCAGTTCCTGGTGAAGAATTCCACAGGGAATCCATCCACTCCTGGTGCTTTGTCTTTAGGCATCTCCTTAATTGCTTCTGTGATCTCCTCCATTGTAACTTCCTGTATCAATGATTTTTGTTGTGATATAGTTAAGCAAGATCCTTCCTTTATAATAGTTGTGTTAGCACATGGAATCTCAGTAGCACAGTCTCCCATCAATGACTGGAAGACACTAATGAACTCCTGCTCAACTAATTTGGGCTCATTTAATTTCACACCTGCATCTGTATATATGGAAGTTATGCTATTATGACTGGGTCTGATCTTCTACTGGGCATGGAAATACTTTGTGTTAGCATCTCCACATTCAATCCAGCAGGCCTTGGATTTCTGCCTCATTACTTGCTCCTCCACATTGCTCCACTTCTCAATTTCAGCTAGTGTTATTTTCTCTTCATTGAAAAGAGACTGTGATAAAGGGTTCTGCTTGATCTGAGTTTGTATAATATCCAATTTCTCTCTTTCCTGCTCAAGTCTCTATTTGTATGAAGCCATATATGCATTTACCTCCTTTAGTTGTTCCTTCATGTTTTTCAGTTTACTCCATATCTGCTGCATAGGTGCTCCTTCATAGTGCTGTTTCCATACTTGTTGCATAATGTTCTGAAATTGAGGAAGCTCCATGATGTTTGTGTACAATCTGAATGGTTTTGGATGCATTAGCTGCTGTCTACCACATTTGATTAGAATAGGGGAATGATCAGACACTGATGGGTTCAAAAAATCAGCTTCTATATGCCCATACTACTGGATCCATTGGTAGTTTCCCAAAGCCCAGTCAATCTTGCTATACACCCTAGAATCAGAACCTTGCTTATTTGTCCAAGTGTAATGCCACCCTTTAGCACTAAGAGGGGTGAGTTGTAAATCATCAATGACATCCTTAAATTCCTTTATTTCAGCATCAGTGACAGGGGAACCAATTCTATCCTCAGAGCTAAGAACATTATTAAAGTCTCCACTAAGAAGCCAAGCCTCCTGACTTGGTATAGTTAGCCCTCTAAGATCTCTCCATAGCTTTTTCCTTTGATTCCCATCATTTTGAGCATATATGATACTAAAATTAGTTTTAAACTGACTGTTTGTATCTTCAATACAACACTAGATGAATTGGTCTGTCATATGGATAATTTGAACTTGAATATGAGCTTTCCAAAGTGACCAAATTCTCCCATTCACAGCATTTGAATAGTTGCAGCATACATTCCAGCCCTTTTCAATCTTTCCTTGAATTTTCTTAGCTTTATGCTCCTTAACTCTAGTTTCTATGCAACCCATAACATCTATTTTATTTGTAGCTAGGAAATTTTTTACCTCTTTCTGCTTATGGGCTTGGTTTAGCCCCCTAACATTCCAAGTTACAATGATCATTGGGTTTTGAACATTAGGGGGCCTGGTGGCCCTGTCTATCTGTTGTCCTCTTCTTCCTTTATCCATCATATCAACAATTGCCTTGCCCTTTTCCATATTACCATCCATCACAGTATTGCTGCAGTTTATTTCACTTGGATTTGTTCCATTACTTGTTTGAGGCAAAGTAACATTCTGCTGTGGACTCTCTATGATTTCACTGGCCTTTTCCATGCTATTTCTTCCATGGGTATGCTCCTTTTGCACTGTTAAGTTTTCCTGAGGATTAGGTTCTGTGTTCACTTGAACCTTTTTAACAAGCCATGCTTGCTTAACAGTTTTTCCTTGCTTCTTTGTTCTTTTCCTCTGTCTCCTTGGCCTGCCCTCTTCCTTAGATTCCTGCTCTTCATCAGACTTAGTGTTATACTAGCAATCAATAGAATCATGCCCAAATTTCAAACACTCATTGCAGAATGCAGGCTTCCAGTCATATTCAATCATTTGAATCATAGGGCTATAAGGAGATTCTATCTGTATATGCTCTGGCAGAGGATAAGCAGCATCTACCTCCACAAGCACTCTAGTATATGATATTTTCTCATAGTGAGCAGTGTACTTGTCTGTGTACAAGGGATTCCCCACTACACTAGCCATTTTTCTTAGGGCTTTAGTTGACCAAAACCCCACAGGCAGTCTAGGAAACCTCACCCAATCTGGAATTGTGCTTAAAATGTCCTTATTAAATGAAAAGTCAATTTCCGAAAGCTTTAGTATCATAGGTTTGTTCCTGTACGTATATGGCCCTGATTGAAGAACCTGATCCCTATGAGCTATAGTATGGAATCTGAAAATACAGTAGCCCTCAGAATGAATCAGGATATGAGGCTTAGTAACAAAATTCCACATATTTAGCACAAAGTTTTCTATAGCTTTTTCGTAAGGATTTTCTCTAATTATATAGCCAATTAGAGAAGTTTTCCAGTAATCTGCCTGTGATTGCAAGTCATTTAGAGTTTATTTGGAAGAATAATTCTCAATATGGAAGCATTAAGTTGAAATAGTTGACCAAGGTTTGACTTTTGAGTAACGACCTCAGATCGAAATTTTGATGGTTCCGGTAGGTCCGGATGGTAATTTTGGACTTAGGCCTATGTCTGGATTTGGAGGTTTTTTTGATATCAGATCTGGATTGTATTTTAGGTAGTTGTTATAGGCTCGTTGTATCATTTGAGACTTGCATGCAAAATTTAAGGTCATTCCGGATTGGTTTGGCATAGTTCAACATGAGTTTTAGAAGTTTAAAAGTTCATTAGTTCATTAGGATTGAATTGATGTGCGATTCATTATTTTGATGTTGTTTGGTGTGATTTGAGACCTCAAGTAGGTTGATGTAAGGTTTTGGGACTAGTTGGTATGATTGGACAGGGTCTCCGGGGACTTGGGGGTGATTCAGATGGGTTTGGAGGATGTTATTATAGGCTCAATAATTATTCCGTGCATTGTGTGAATGAAGCATGGGTGCATGATCATGTTTTGATATAACAGGTTGAGATTCAGGTGGTGTTCATATGTTAGAATCTGTCCAGGTAGAGAATTACGGATGTTAGAATTTGGTTCTAAGGCTTATGAGCTAAGGTAGCCGGGATGAGCTTTAGTCTGGCTTTAGATAATGTGCTCATATGGGTTGTGGTGGCACGGGTAGGTGTACGAGGTGTTAAATTATGAGTTTGGGCAACTCGCGGACAGTTCTTGGCACATTCGAAGACGAACGCATGTTTAAGCGAGGGAGAATGTAATGACCCGACATGTCGTTTTAAGGTCTAGCATGTCGTTAGGCGGTTTGAGGACGTGAGTAGCTTCACCTCATGTATTCTGACATGCACTTGTGGTTTGTTACAATTTTTGAGAAGTTCAGAGTTGATTTGGAAGAATAATTGTCAATTTGGAAGCTTTAAGTAAAAACAGTTGACAAAGGTTTGACTTTTCAGTAAACCACCTCAAATTGGAATTTTGATGGTTTCGTTAGGTCCGGATGGTAATATTAGACTTAGGCGTATGTCCGAATTTGGAGGTCCGTAGGTTGATTTGATGTTTTTGGCTAAAGTTGGAGGGTTGATAGGTATGACCGAGAGTTGACTTTTTTGATACTGGATCCAAATTGTGGTGCCAGGAGTTGTTATAGGTTCATTGTTTCATTTGGGACTTTCATGCAAAATTTAAGATCATTCCGGGTTGATTTGGCATGGTTCGACATGGGTTTTAGAAGTTTAAAAGTTCATCAGTTCATTAGGCTTGAATTGATGTGCGATTAATAATTTTGATGTTGATTGGTGTGATTTGAGACCTTAAGTAGGTTCGTGTTATGCTTTGGGACTAGTCGTATGTTTTGGGGCTTGTATGTGTCATGTGGTATGTTACGAGCATCGGATTTGTGAAGTTGCAACTATTGTGGTTGTAGGATGTTATTATGGGTATAATAACTATGCGGTGCATTGTGTGATTTCAGCATGGGTGCATGGTCATGTTTTCGTATAGCGTGTTGAGATTTAGGCGGTGTTCATATGTTTGAATCAGTCCCGGTAGAGAATTTCGGATGTTAGAATTTGGTGCTAAGGCTTATGGGCTATGGTAGCAGGAATGACCATCCGTCTGGCTTGAGATAATGTGCTCATATGGGTTGTGGTAGCACGGGTAGGTGCACGAGGTGTTCAATTATGATTTTGGGCAACTCGCGGACGGTTGCTAGCACGTTCGAGGACGAACTTATATTTAAGCGTGGGAGAATGTAATGACCCGACCGGTCGTTTTGAGGTCCAGCATGTCGTTATGCAGTTTGAGGCCTTAAGTAGCTTCACTTCATGTATTATGACATGCACTTGTGGTTGGTTACAATTTTTGAGAAGTTCAGAGTTGATTTGGAATAATAATTCTCAATTTGGAAGCTTAAAGTTGAAAGAGTTGACCAAGGCTTTACTTTTGAGAAAACGACCTCAGATCGGAATTTTGAAGGTCTCGTCAGGTACGGATGGTGATTTTGGACTTAGGCATATGTCCCGATTTGGAGTTGATTTGATGTTCTTTGGCGAAAGTTGAAAAATTGAAGGTTTATTAGGTTGATAGGTTTGACCGAGAGATTGACTTTTTTAATATGGATCCTGATTGTAGTTCCGGGAGTGTTTATATGGTCATTATATCATTTGGGACTTGCATGCAAAATTTAAGATCATTCCCGGTTAATATGGCATGGTTAGATATGAGTTTTAGAAGTTTAAAATCTCATTAGTTCATTAGGCTTGAATTGCTGTACGATTCATAACTTTGATGTTGTTTGGTGTGACTTGAGACCTCAAGCAGGTTCGTGTTATGTTTTGGGACCGGTCGTATATTTTGGGCTTGTATGAGTCATGTGGTATGTTACGAGCATCACGTTTGTGAATTGGCAGCTATTGTGGTTGGAGGAGGTTAGTATGGGCATAATAATTATACGGTGCATTGGGTGTTTTAGCATGAGTGCATGATCATGTTTTGGAACAGGGTGTTGAGATTTAGGCGGTGTTCATATGTTAGAATCAGTCCTGGTAGAGAATTCCGGATGTTAGAATTTGGTTCTAAGGCTTATGGGCTAAGGTAGCAGGAATGATTTTCAGTCTAGCTTGAGATAATGTGCTGATATGGGTGCGGTGGCACGAGTAGGTGCACGAGTTGTTAAACAATGATTTTGGGCAACTCGCGGAGGGTTCTTGGCACGTTCGAGGATGAACGTATGTTTAAGCGAGGGAGAATGTAATGACCCGGCCGTTCGTTTTGAGGTCTAGCATATCTTTAGCTATTTGAGGCCTTGAGTAGCTTCACTTCATGTATTATGCCATGCTCTTCTGGTTGGTTTTAGATTTTGAGAAGTTCAGAGTTGATTTGGAAAAATAATTCACAATTTGGAAGCTTTAAGTTGAAAGAGTCCACCAAGGTTTCACTTTTGAGTAAAGACTTCGGATCAGAATTTTGATGGTTCCGTTAGGTGTGGTAATTTAGGACTTAGGCGTATGTCCGGATTTGAAGGTCCGAAGGTTGATTTGATGTTGTTTGGCAAAAGTTGGAAGATTGAAGGTTGGAAGGTCGATAGGTTTGACTGTGAGGTTACTTTTTTGATATCGGATCTGGATTGTGGTTCTGGGAATTATTATAGGTCTGTTGTATCATTTGGGACTTGCTTGCAAAATTTAAGGTTATATCAGGTTGATTTAGCATGGTTCGAAATGCGTTTTAGAAATTAAAAAGTTCATTAGGCTTGAATTGATGTGCGATTCATAATTTTGATGTTGTTTGGTGTGATTTGAGATCTCAAGTAGGTTCATGTTATGTTTTAGGTCTGGTTGGTATATTTTGGGGCTTGTATGTGTCATGTGGTATATTACGAGCCTCGGATACGTGAATTTGCAACTATAATGGTTGGAGGATGTTGTTATGGGCACAATAATTATGTGATGCAATGTGTGATTGCAGCATGGGTGCATGATCATGTTTTGGTACAACGTGTTGAGATTGAGGCGGTGTTCATATGTTAGAATCAGTCCTAGTAGAGAATTACGGATATTAGAATTTGGTTATAAGGCTTATGGGCTAAGGTAGTAGGGATGACCTTTAGTGGCTTGAGATAATGTGCTCATATGGGTTGTCGTGGCACGGGTAGGTGCACGAGGTGTTAAATTATGATTTTGGGCAACTCGGGGACGGTTCTTGGCACATTCGAGGACGAAGATATGTTTAAGCGAGGGAGAACGTGATGACCCGATTGGTAGTTTTGAGGTCTAGCATATCGTCAGGCGGTTTTTGGCATTGAGTAAATTCACTTCATGTACTATAACATGCACGTATGGATGGTTTCTATTTTGAGAAGTTTAGAGTTTATTTAGAAGAATAATTCTCAATTTGGAAGCATTAAGTTGAAAGAGTTGACCAAGGTTTGACTTATGAGTAACGACCTCAGATCGGAAAGTTGATGGTTCCGGTATGTTCGGATGGTATTTTGGACTTAGGCCTATGTCCGGATTTGGATGTCCGTATGTTGACTTGATGTTTTTTCGCTAAAGTTGGATGATTGAAGGTTTTGAAGGTTGATAAGTATGACCATGAGTTGACTTTTTTGATATCAGGTCTGGATTGTGGTTCCGGGAGTTATTATAGGTCTGTTGTATTATTTGGGACTTGCATGCAAAATTTAAGGTCATTCCGGATAGGTTTGGCGTTGTTCAACATGAGTTTTAGAAGTTTAAAAGTTCATTAGTTCATTAGGATTGAATTGATGTACGATTCATAATTTTGATGTTGTTTGGTGTGATTTGAGACTCAAGTAGGTTCATGTAAGGTTTTGGGACTAGTTGGTGTGATTGGATTGGGTCTCCGGGGACTCGGGGGTATTTCAGAGTGGTTTGGAGGATGTCATTGTAGGAATAATAATTATGCGGTGCATTTTGTGATTGCAGCATGGGTGCATGATCATGCTTTGGTACAACATGTTGAGATTGAGGCGGTGCTCATATGTTAGAATCACTCCTGGTAGAGAATTACGGATGTTAAAATTTGTTTCTAAGGCTTATGGGCTAAGGTAGCAGGGATGACCTTTAGTCTGGCTTTAGATAATGTGCTCATATGGGTTGTGGTGGCACGGGTTGGTGCACGAGGTGTTAAATTATGATTTTGGGCAACTCGCGGACGATTCTTGGCACATTCGAGGACGAACGCATGTTTAAGCGAGGAAGAATGTAATGATCCGACAGGTCGTTTTAAGGTCTAGCATGTCGTTAGGTGGTTTGAGGCTTTGAGTAACTTCACTTCATGTCATATGACATGCACGTGTGGTTGGTTTCTATTTTCGAGAAGTTCAGAGTTGATTTAGAAAAATAATTCTCAATTTGGAAGCTTTAAGTTGAAAGAGTTGACCAAGGTTTGACTTTTGAGTAACCAGCTCAGATCGGAATTTTGATGGTTCCGGTAGGTTCGGATGGTAAATTTGGACTTAGGCCGATGTCCGGATTTGGAGGTCCGTAGGTTGATTTGATATTTTTTGCTAAAGTTGGATGATTGAAGGTTTGGAAGGTTGATAGGTTTAACCGAGAGTTGACCTTTTTGATATCAGATCTGGATTGTGGTTCCGGGAGTTTTTATATGTCAGTTGTATCATTTGGGACTTGCATGCAAAATTTAAGGTCATTCCGGATTGGTTTGGCATGGTTCAACCTAAGTTTTAGAAGTGTAAAAGTTCATTAGTTCATTAGGCTTGAATTGATGTGCGATTCATAATTTTGATGTTGTTTGGTGTGATTTGAGACCTCAAGTAGGTTCGTGTAATGTTTTGGGACTAGTTGGTGTGATTGGACAGGGTCCTGGGGGACTCGGAGGTGTTTCAGATGGGTTTGGAGGATGTTATTATGGGCACAATAATTATGCGGTGCATTGTGTGATTGCAGCGTAGGTACATGATCATGTTTTGGTACATCGTATTGAGATTGAGGCGGTGTTCATATGTTAGAATCAGTCCTAGTAGAGAATTACGGATATTAGAATTTGGTTATAAGGCTTATGGGCTAAGGTAGTAGGGATGACCTTTAGTGGCTTGCGATAATGTGCTCATATGGGTTGTCGTGGCACGGGTAGGTGTACGAGGTGTTAAATTATGATTTTGGGCAACTCGGGGATGGTTCTTGGCACATTCGAGGACGAAGATATGTTTAAGCGAGGGAGAACGTAATGATCCGATTGGTAGTTTTGAGGTCTAGCATATCGTTAGGCGGTTTGTGGCGTTGAGTAAATTCACTTCATGTAATATGACATGCACGTGTGGTTGGTTTCTATTTTGAGAAGTTTAGAGTTTATTTGGAAGAATAATTCTCAATTTGGAAGCATTAATTTGAAAGAGTTGACCAAGGTTTGACATTTGAGTAACGACCTTAGGTCGAAATTTTGATTGTTCCGGTAGGTCCGGATGGTAATTTCGGACTTAATCCTATGTTCGGATTTGGAGGTCCGTACGTTGACTTGATGTTTTTTCGCTAAAGTTGGATGATTGAAGGTCTGGAAGGTTGATAAGTTTGACCATGAGTTGACTTTTTTGATATCAGATCTGGATTGTGGTTCCGGGAGTTGTTATAAGTTCGTTGTATCATTTGGGACTTGCATGCAAAATTTAAGGTCATTCCGGATGTTTGGCATAGTTCAACATAAGTTTTAGAAGTTTAAAAGTTCATTAGTTCATTAGGATTGAATTGATGCGCGATTCATAATTTTGATGTTGTTTTTTGTGATTTGAGACTCAAGTAGGTTCATGTAAGGTTTTGGGAGTAGTTGGTGTGATTGGATAGGGTCTCGGGGGATTCGGGGGATGTTTCGGATGGGTTTGGAGGATGTTATTGTAGGCATAATAATTATTCGGTGCATTTTGTGATTGTTGCATGGGTGCATGATCATGTTTTGATACAACATGTTGATATTGAGGTGGTGCTCATATGTTAGAATCAGTCCCGGTAGAGAATTACGGATGTTAAAATTTGGTTCTAATGCATATGGGCTAAGGTAGCACGGAAGACCTTTAGTCTGGCGTTAGATAATGTGCTCATATGGGTTGTGGTGGCATGGGTAGGTGCACGAGATGTTAAATTATGATTTTGGGCAACTCGCGGACGGTTCTTGGCACTTTCGAGGACGAACGCATGTTTAAGCGAGGGAGAATGTAATGACCCGACAGGTCGTTTTAAGGTCTAGCATGTCGTTAGGCGGTTTGAGGCCTTGAGTAACTTGACTTCATGTCATATGACATGCACGTGTGGTTGGTTTCTATTTTCGAGAAGTTCAGAGTTGATTTGGAAGAATAATTCTCAATTTGGAAGCTTTAAGTTGAAAGACTTAAAAATTTTCTCTCTAGTCAAGCCTTAGAAATACCACCAGTGTCTCTAAATGCCACCAACACCCAACTCCTTAGCAATTCCCCCAAAGCACCGGATATCAACCCAACCACCAGCCCCGATGCAACTAAAATCCATAGCAAAGGAACCTACTTCTTTTAAGGACAAACTCCTTAACAAGGAGATGAGCCTTAATATAGATCTAACCTTTGATTCATCACCTCCTCAACAAGTCCCAATGGACTTCCACTATGGCATAGAGATCCCAAGCGAACTGCCAATTCCCTGCCACGAGTATAACATCTCAGTACCTATTACGAACGAAGACAAACAAAGAATATACCTTCCATGGAGGTACTCTTTAATCATCAAGTTACAAGGGAAGAGGATCGCTCATGATTTGCTGAAAAAGAAGTTAATAGATCTTTGGAAACCATCAGAAAATTTCCCACTAATTGACCTAGGGGAGGACTACAATATTGTTCGATTCATTAAAGAAGAGAACATGGTTAATGTATTCCAAAAAGGTCCATGGTTTATCTATGGTCACTTCCTCTCAGTACAATGATGGATTCCAAATATTGTAGCATCTAAAGCAACACAATCTTTTACTGCAATCTGGATTCGACTTCCCCAACTTCCCACTGAATTTTACGACAAGGAAATACTAGAAAAAGTAGGAAGCTCAATAGGAAGACTCCTGAAAATTGATGCTTGTACGTCGGCAGCCCTCCGAGGGAGATATGGTCGTCTATGTGTGGAACTCCCTCTAAACAAACCTGTCACTCCGTTCATCTTTATAGGATCTCATAAACAACATATCCACTATGAAGGTGACAAATTACTATGTACAACATGTGGTCACTTAGGCCATGTAACAACCCAGTGCAATCAATCCAAGCCCATTTAGAGGCAGGAACCAATCATCAAGGATCTAGAAACAATCCAATCCGGGCAAACCAAGTTGGAAGGACTATGGAAAACTGTCCCCTTCAAAAGAGGTAAACGAAGAGATCTCCCAAGAATTGCATCAGAATTGCCAGAGATAGTTCAAGAACCAGGTATTAGCGTAAATATTTTTGAAGCCAAGTCAGGTAAATTTCTATCCTCTCAAAAGTTTTGTTACAAAACAAAATCTCACCAATTACAATCTCCCATCAACAGCAAAACAACCCCTCTCCCAAACCCTAGTAAAAACTCTAGTAGTTTTCATCTACTGGAATAAACCAACTCAGATGATAATTACTCTACTAATGTAAGTAACAATCTTAATCAAAACGTTACCAATATTAATTACGATAATATTCCCACTTTCCTTAATAAAAAACCTGTTAAAAAATATCAAAATACTAATACCACCGATAAGGATATTACTAATAAAATAATTGATAAAACAATGGGCCCACCTGTCCCCCCACAAACTCAAACTACCCCTACCAGCTATACCCACCATACCTCTCACCCAATGAAACCCTAATAACTCCCATAATACCAACCTACCTTACAACACACCCCCCATTAATGAAGATCCTATTAACCCCTCCCCTAACACCCCTTTGACATGCAAAAATAACCCAACCATCTCCTCTCCCTTGCATGCAGAATCTGTCAGTAAACATCCGTCAAGTGATAACCAAGACAATGAGCAAATGGCCATTGACATTCCCCACATAAAGACACCCCATCCAATCCCCTCATGAACCAGGAAATCTCAATTAAATACACGCCAAACCATTCGGTTTGCATGCACGAAAACAAAGCAATCATTGAGATCCTAGGAAGCATTAACTCTACCAATTCGATTGTTCCGCTGTCCACATTAAATTGTCCAAATTCCATAGAAAATGCCCAGAATTCCAATCTCAGCAAGAAGACGCCATCGTCTCATCCAACTCCAAAGAATAACACTCAACTCAAACATGGAACCCAATCCTCCTCAAAACCACCAGAATCAAAACCAAAACAACTAGTCAAGGAGGATACTGATTCAACCTCCTCTTCCTCAGAACCATCAACCATTATCGTGGGTGGAAATGGGGCTTCTAGGCCATGCACTCTCCTTCAACATCACCCTAGAAGGGAGGGAAACAGTGATAATGATCCAAAATTCTCACTACATTGCTCAACTGATATCCGAAGGAGTTCGCATGGCGATGAACAATTACAGCAACCAAATATGGTTGAACAACATCCTAAACCCCATAGCCCCAAACCTCACCACCAACCAAATTCAAGCAATGAGGGGGGACTGGAACATGCCTCCAAACTTGGTCCAAATTCAGAACCCAACCCCGGCTGTGTATCTACCATTCTTCATACCGAAATTCCTAACCACCATGAACCCAGTGTTTACACCTTGGATTGCACATGCAAATCATCCACCACCTCCAGATGTACCAGCTGTCCAAGCCATGCAAACCCCTCACCCTCATCAAAATCAAAACCAAATGGAGCAGGCAATGGAGGAAGAAATCGATCCAGTAAACTTGATCCCTCAAAACGTAGTCGAGGATTCAAGCCTAGACGAGCTAAAAATCTTTCTATTTATGAAGAGGCAAGAGCAGAAGCAAATTCTTTACTGTCCATTGGCACTGTACAAGTTCACAATGGACATAAGACCCCAGCAGACCCTACCGTAGGAAAGCACGCAATGATTCTCGTTCCTTTTCAGAGGAGGAATCCTATGTTCCCAAGGAGAATGAGGGAAAATGGAGACCTGAACAACCCACTGTTAAACATAAATAGATCAACCACGTTCATAATTTTGAACATAAGAGGGGGTAACAACGACAGTTTTAGGTTAAGCTTCAGGGATCTAAAAGAAGCACATCACCCTAGTATAGTTACACTTTTGGAATCCAAGATGGACAACCACCTTTCACTCCTCAATCTCTTTGGATTCACAGATATGATAGAGATTCCAGCGGATGGTCAGTCGGGAGGTATGGTTATCTTGTGGGATCACACCAAGGTTATGGTCCATAGCTTTGTGCGTAGAAGCCAGGAAATTGGTGCCACAATTGAGGTATTCTCCCTTAAAAAAACTTGGTATTTTACTTCTATTTATGCTAGTACTGATAGTAAAATTTAGGAACACTATGTGGAATAATTTATTAGACATGCATAGTAAAATTAATGGCCCTTGGATAATAGGGGGTGATTTCAATGATGTCATATGCTCCGATGAGAAACTAGGTGGTAGAAAAATTAATCAAAATAGAGCAAAGATCCTGTGGGACTTTATTAACCACTGTAATCTAAATGACCTAGGTTTCAAAGGTCCAAAATTTACGTGGTCGAATAAAAGAAAAAAAAAAGCAAAGGCCTCATTCTAGAAAGATTAGATAGGGTATTTGCAAATAAAGAATGGATTGAATCTTTCCCTGAGGCTTACATTATCCATCTCCCTAGAATCCACGCGGATCACAACCCTTTATTAATCACTTGCAACCCTATAAAATGTAACACCTTTAAAAAACCTTTCCGGCTGGAGACATTTTGGTGTCGTCATCCTGATTTCATAAATTTAGTTAGGAACAGTTGGAGTAATTCCAATTATATCCATAGCTCCCAAAACTTTAGAGGTAATAGCATACAGTGGAGTAGGAAGCATTTTGGAGACATTCACCGTAAAAAATCTAGGATTATTGATAGACTAAATGGCATTCAATGCTCTAATAACTACAAATCCAATTTTTATTTACAGAATTTAGAATCTAATCTTCAACAAGAGTATAGAGAGATTCTTAAATTAGAAGATGAATACTGGAGAATTAGAGCTAGAATGTCCTGGATTCAAGAAGGTGACGCGAATACAAAATTCTTCCATCTTAGTGCAACCAATAGAGCTAGGAAAAACAAAATCGTTTATTTCAAAGACGAATTTGGCAATTGGATCAACGAACCCAACAAAATCCTAGACCACACTCTCAACTACTTTGAGATTGCCTTCAAAACTGATCATTCTGCTTCCAATTGGTCTCTTATAAAAAATAATCCAAAAATTTTTAACAACCTTGATCTCTCTATCCTGGACAATCATCTTTCAAAGGGAGAAATCTATAAGGCAGTCTTTTCCTTCAAACCTTTTAAATCCCCGGGTCCAGATGGCATACATCCCTTTTTCTACCAGAAATATTGGAGCATTGTTGGCAATTCAGTTATAGATTTATGTACCCAAGTATTTAATACTCAATCTCTACCTACTGATATCAACAACACCTACATTTGTTTAATCCCCAAAGTCCCAAATGCCAATAATCTGAAAAACTTTAGGCCCATAGGACTATGCAATACTATTTATAAAATCATTACCAAAACCATCGCCAATAGAATTCAACCTTTCCTCAATCAAATTATAAGCCCTTTTCAAGCTAGCTTCTTAAAAGGGAGAAGGTCTTCTGATAATGCCATCATAATCCAAGAAATGATGTGCCATTTTAAAAAAATGAGAGGGAAAAAAGGCTACATGATTCTAAAATTAGATCTGGAAAAAGCCTTTGACAGATTGGAATGGTCTTTCATCTATTTAACCCTTTCTTACTTCCAATTCCCTACAAAAATTAAAAATCTAATTATGAATTGCATCAGCACTAGCAACATTGCCATTTTAGTAAATGGCACTACAACCTCTTTCTTTGCTCCAAGTAGAGGTATCAGACACGGCTGCCCCCTATCCCCCTTTATATTCATTTTGTGCATGGAAATGTTATCCCGACTAATTTGTCACCATGTTGACATCAAACTCTGGGACCCAATTACACTAAGCAACCAAAACACTAGCTTATCTCACTTGTTTTTGTAGATGATATTACTCTCATGGCAAAATCTGATAAAAGTAACCTACAAACCATCAAAGAATGCCTTAACACTTTTTGCAATATGTCTGGTCAAAAGATCAATAGGGGGAAATCAAAGATTTTTATTCTCTCAAAACTGTCCTATTCAAGTTACCAAAGAAATTGCTTCAGGTTTTAATATCAATATAGCCAACAAGTTTGGTAACTATTTGGGGTTTCCAATTTTTAACAATGCTCCCAAAGCAAAAGACTACCAATTTATCATTGACAAAATGAGGGCCAAACTTTCAAATTGGAAAACAAATTTTCTAAACATAGCTGGTAGGACTACCTTAGCCCTTGCTACTCTCAACTCTATTCCAAACCATGCTATGCAATATACCATGCTCCCAAAAAAAATACTTAAGCTTATTGATCAAGTCCAAAGGAATTTCATTTTGGGCACTACTTCAAATCAAAAAAAACTCCACCTTGATAATTAGAACACTGTCACCAAGCCTAAAACTCTAGGAGGTCTAGGTGTGAAAGATTCCCTTTCAAAGAATAAAGTTTTACTGGGTAGTCTCTCTTGGAGACTCATTAACAATACCTCATCACCCTGGGAAAACCTCCTAGCACACAAATACTGCAAAAGGAATAACAAACACACCTCCTTCATTTGGAAAAGTGTTGTTAATGGCTGGGAAATTTGCAATCAAGGTATTCAATGGCTTCCGGGCAAAAGGTCTAATCTTAATAGTTGGGAGACCCAATGGATCCCTCAACTCCCAACGCTTAGAGCTAGCATTGAGGGCCCTCTAAACAAAAATGAAGCTAACCTTCCTATTTAAAGATTATACCACAAAGGTAGATGGGATTTTCAGGAAACTACTTTTACTATCCCTTCCTCTATCATGGATAAAATTAATTATATCCCCCTTCCCCTCCAAAGCATAGATAAACCCATTTGGAGTCTCAGCCCAAACGGGATATTCAACACAAAATCTTGCTACAACTTACTAATCCAAGGGGACATTAGTAACAAAGACTTTGAGTGGATATGGAAACTACCTTGTCCTAACAGAATAAGATACTTCTTTTGGCAAATCCTCCACAATAAGATTCCTTGCCGTTCATATCTCCACCATATTGGAATCAATATAAACCCCAATTGCCCTAGTTGCAAAAACCAAGAGGAAACCATCACTCATATTTTCCTCACTTGTCCCATAGTCTCAACAATATGGAGACAGTTCAATATCACAAATATGAACATTGATCCAGACAAACACTGGCTAATCAAGCTGAGAGACATAAATCCAATCCCCCTGAAAATTTATTGGATCAATCTCCTACCTTTCCTTCTATGGGGATTCTGGATCAATAGAAACAACAACAATTTCAATAGCACCCACTTCTCCCCCCGTATAAAAGACATCTCTAACCTAGCCTCTGAATTCCTCTTTTTCAACTCCACTGGCACAACAACTGTGGATAAATCCAGCATCAACATAAAATGGTATCCCCCACAACATGACCGGTACAAACTAAACACGGATGGTGCTTTTAAACACGAAGGTAACAAATCGGGTATTGGGGGAGTGTTCCGTAACAATAAAGGAAGATGGATATTAGGTTATCAAAAAATGGACAAGGCTATATCACCTCTTCATGCAGAACTTTAGGCAATCCATGAAGGCATGAAAATAGCAATCCAATACAACCTATTTCCACTAGAAATCGAAACAGACTCCACTGATGCTATCCATGCACTTAATAATGATTATCTAGTTATGGCTAATATTATTCTTGCATGCAGGTTATTGATGCTCCAGCGGAAGGACCTATCCCTATGGCATAACTTCCGGGAAGGAAACCAAGTAGCTTATTTTTTGGCAACAGATGCAAACAAAGACACCTTTTGGCAACCATGCAAGAAGTCAGCAAAACTACATCCAACACCACCCCGTTTGTTAACTCTCAACTTGGTAAAGATCTGGATGTGGTTAACCTTTCAAAAAGTCACTAGACATAATGGCTTGTAATAGACTAATGCTCCTAGGCAACCAGAATGTCACAAACATTGGGCTACCAAGTTGTGGCAAGCTGCATTCTCAGAACTTATGTACTAAGAACAATCTTTAATGCTTTTATAATATAAATATCCTTATTATAAAAAAAAAAACTCTTTTTTTTCTTATCTAAACAGGAGGTAGATGTCGTGCCCCCTTTTTTCCTCCTCGCGGAGAATGTCCGGGTTTCAACATTCATGGGGGAATAACTCATTTCCTTTTGAAATCGCGATAAGTTGTGGAAATAGACAGTATGAATTGATCTATTTTTGCTCATTACGACTGCTAACCGCTCTAGAAAGTAGGACAACATCTTATTACTCCTTTTATGGATAGTTTGAACCTTAAGTGGTATTACCAGCCATTTTGGAGGAGCAGTTGATTTAGCAATTTTTAGTCTTCATCTATCTGGTGTTTCATCCATTTTAGGTTCTATTAATTTTATAACAACTATCTTCAACATGCGCGGACCTGGTGTGAGTCAGTTGACTTCGATTAGACTAGACCGCCCCAGAGAGGAACGTGCCCACGAGGGCACAACCAGATGTTGTAGATAAACCTACTAAATTTTGAATTGGGTATTTGAAGAGTCGCCACCTAACGGATTATGGTGCGTTAGGTTACCTTGAGCAATTAACTCATGGACTAGTTTGCATTACCAGAGATTAGGGTAAGGGTTCGAAATAACCTTGAGGGGAAGGTGTTAGGCACCCCTCGCGGTCCACAACGGTGGGTCCCGGCCGAACATAAACTCATCTGAATTAGTCATCTTAACAGATAAATAGTTTTAACACGTACTTGCAAGTAAAGGCATGTTTTGACATTCTAAGAACATGTATGATTCAAGTAATGAAACAAGGGAAAAGGTTTGAACAAGTTGCACATATATAAAGAAAAGTAAATTCATTTAAACAACGGGAGTTGGGAATGAAGGGTCCTAGGTTGGTTAGCCTACAGGATCATACCCACACAATGCCCGGTAATCACTCCTCAGTGAGGGGCTACACGTGACATTAGCGCGTAGTCATCATATCCTTACTACCCAATTCCCTCCCCTTGGTCATAGCCTAAAGCATTCTAGCAACCTTGAAAGATATCATATGCGTGCTCTACCAGTCCCTTCCTTGTGGCCCTGGAGGTATTTAGGACCTTTAATTTAGGTAGTTCTAGACCATCCTAAGGTGTTTAAAGGAGAAAAGTCTAAGAATCAACCTAAATAATTAGGACTGCATTTAAAGGGAGGAACAATTAAAGGCTCACATTTTACCTCCACAAGCAGAACAAATAAGTGCACGTCTCAAACAACTGTTTTAGGTATTTAAGAGAGAAACCTTAGAAAATGATATCTAGGTGAGCAGAGAGTATACAGTATTGAATTAGGACCAAAGTATCAAAGAGCTATTCAGCTTGCCTACTGATTTTAGACCTGTTGAATGTGAGCAGTCTCAAATAACAAAGCCCGGCTTTATAGTTGCAGGATTTTAATCGCCCTGTAGGCTTGCCTAGGCGTATAACAGTGATGTCCTATGAGCATGGTATATATTATTGATCAGGAATGCAGTAAAATAGTAAACGATTTTAAACGGACAACTTGAGATCCTATAAGCATTCTTCTAGCAATATTAATTAAGGCATCATTTGAAAACTTATTAAAAAGCGGACAGATTAGTTAATTAAACTGATTCAGAATAAACAAGCATGAATTAAATTGTTTTTCTAACTAAACTAGTTTTAAGTCCTATAGGCATGGTTTCTAATTAAACATAAGGTGAAACAAACAACACTCATTTAACCAAAGTTAAACCCCTATAGGCATGATTTTTATTAGAGCTGATTTTAACTCTATAGGCATGATCTCTATTATTAAAGCTGGTTTAGGTCCTATAGGCATGGCTTCTAATTTGTGGAAGTAAAGCAAACATAACCCATCTAAACCAAAGCAGATCCTATAGGCATGTTATCTAACAAACACATTTGAATCAACATGGACCCTATAGGCATGGTATCTACCCAATTTTACCCGCAATATATGACTACCCACCCTTTTTCACTAATCACCCCAATTTTTGTTTACAATTAATTATTACAGACCATGAATTGAATGAATTACATAAATAGAACAAAATTAAACTATAGGGAGCCTAAAGTAGGCCCAAAGTGATTTCCAAGCCTCCAGTAGTCTCAAATGCCCGAAGTTCCATAGCCAATTTCATGTCTAGCCAATCAACATGGACCCTATGGGCATGGTATCTACCCAATTTTACCCGCAATATATGACTATCCCAATTTTTGTTTACAATTAATTATTACAGACCATGAACTGAATGGATTACATAAATAGAACAGAAATTAAACTATAGGGAGCCTGAAGTAGGCCCAAAGTGATTTCCAAGCCTTCAGTAGTCTCAAATGCCCAAAGTTCCATAGCCAATTTCATGCCTAGGTGTGTCAGAGTTTCCTAAGGACCTTAAGGATCCCGGGAAATGCTCACACCTAGACCATTCTCAAATAATAACTTATTTAGGTGCAGTATGGGAATGCCAACCCTGACATGCAGAATTCAGAGAGATCTCAAGGATCTCAAGGCAGTACACATATCAGAGGGGCAGGAACTAGTATTCTAAGAGTAAGTGGAAGTGCATAATGGTTTGAAAGAGTTTAGTAAACAGTATATAGAAAGGTCTTAGGACTGAAAAGAATTTCTGGGAAAAAACCAATGCTGATTTTAGTGATAAAACAGTTTGAGGAAAGTGTAAAGAAACAATTTGCAATCACAACACTAGTCGTAGAACAAACAGACCTTAGGAAGTACTTTGGCAAACAGCTTTCACATAAGAGAAGAGGGGTTGGGAACATAGAGATTACACCTTAATGGAGCACACAATCAACAGGATACATAGAGCTTTTGAAGGGTTCTATAGAATTAGTAGGTTAGATACAATGCAAGTCATGCAGCAAAGATCACAGCAGAAACATGTTGAGGACATCTAAACAACACAGCTAGAATCACTCTAAGGAGATTAACTAACTTAGCAGGAGTGAGGCAGAACAGGCAATCGCTTAAATGAGTATGCTGGGCAAATATTAACAAGTGAAGGCATGCTAATTACATAGAAGCAAAGTTTAGGCATGCTAGATAAACAACAGTCAGTCACACAGGCTAGTTACATATGTAGACATGTTAAACAAAATAACAAACAAGCAAGTGGAAACATACTAATCACATGTTTGAATAGGCAGTATTAGGCATGCTGGGTAAGTAGTAAACAGAAGCAAGAATGGACTCAGGTCATATGAACTAAAGAAGTAAGTAAAAATATAGGTTTTGATTCTTAAAAATTAATCAGAAGCATACCTAGTTAAAGAAAGAAAACACAAGATGTAAGCAAGGTATTGTGCAATTTCCAGCCTTGGCTTGCAGCCGGCTAGAATAACAAAGATCACAAGTAGCAAATAGAGCAGAAAGAGAGCCATTTTAGAGTGTAAAAAAGTGGTAGTTTTGAACTGTTGTTCGTGTCAGAAGTGAGAATAGGAGGGAGTTTATATAGTAATCAAGAGTTAAACAAAATAAGGTAAGGGATCAATTATGTGGCAATTAGGGAAATTCATGGAATCAATCACAGACATGAAATCAGTAAGTCTTCCCCTTAATCAGGGATAATCAATAGAGTAGGTAATTAGGGGTGAATGAACGGGAGTTCAATTAAGGACATAATTGGCAAGAATCAACAAATAACAAATATGGCAAGAAAAAACTAATTAAGGCAAGAAGTTCAATCAAACCGAGTAAAGCAGTAAGAATCAAAGATTTTGTTAATGAAAAGAGTTCAATCAGACCAAAATAAGAACTTCAGAATAGTCCAGGGTTTAATTGAAAGAGAAAATCACGTAAAGAGTCAGCAAATATCGAGACAATCCAACCAGGCAAGGAAGGAATAATCAGGGCTCAGCATATAGTTTTTAAACGAAGCAAATTGGTCAATCAAAATTCAAAACAACCCTGATTTAAGGAGAAAAATATAGTCTTACCATGAATAGTCAGAATGAACGTGTATATATATATATATATATATATATATATATATATATATATATATATATATATAAAATCAGTAGAAAAGTTGAACCAAGAGACTTAGTAGAGGCATATTATGATAAGAAAATCATGAGACATCTAAATGGCTAAAGAAAAATCACAAGAACCAAGGCAAAACAAAGTCAGTACACAAGTACTCAGAAACCAAACAAAGGATGACGAAAAAAAATTAGAGCTTTAGTATAAACGAGTCAAAATTAGAGCAACCTTACAAAATCAGTTAAAACTTATAAGAAACAGAAGATTAATCACTCAAAATTACCAAATGTTTTGGAAAAAGAAGCTTCCGGAAACCCTAGTTTAGAGAAAGATGAAAAATCATTCGAAAATCAGACGATTCTTGTAAAGATTCAAAAGGTTATTGTAAAACTCATATGAATAGGTCCAAACCATCTCAGATCTGTACAGATCTAAGAAGTTCAGAAGGAAGAAATTAGGGTTTCGAGAAGAACAATCACACAGATGAAGAAGCAAGCTTAGAAACCCATTGATATAGGAGGATCTTACTCGGAATCAAACTAGGACAGCCTGAAACGGGCGAGAAATGGCCATAGATGCAAGTAAATTAACCCTGGTCCCTTGAGGACCTTGGAGATGGTGATACCAGTACAAGAGAGGCCATTAGAGGCCCGGGGGTGGTGAAAAACTACCATAGATGGCCATAGATGAGTGACGGCAAGGTCCGATTACGGTTAGGTTTGAGAGCATTTGAGAGAGGAGAGGATTAGGTGACGGCGTGAGAGGTGAGGGAAATGAGAGGGTTTTTGGGGGGTCATTAGGTTTAATTTAGGTAAGGGTTAATCTGGACCGTTGATCATAATGATCAACGGGCAAGATTTACCCGTGTATTGGGTTGGGGCAGATGCGTATTGGGCTGGGTACATTTTCGATTTAAAATTGGACTGAGTGTTGGGTCCAATTTAGGATTAGAATTGAATGCAAAAATGGGGCCAGATTTTAAATAGCCAATTTAATAACTAAATAATTTATAAAAAAAATAGTAAATGAGTACCCAAATATCTTTGTGCACTAAAATGATTTAAAAATATTTATTTAACATTTTAAAAATATAAAAGATCATTTTATGCATAAATAATGTGATTATACATTAGTATGGGCTATTATTGCAAAGATGGGCAATTTAGCCTAAAAAATATAAATGTATTATAAATATGCACTAAAAATATTTAAACACTATGTTGGCATAAATAATAAATCTAGATAGCTAAATCATCACAAAAGTAGTATAAAGGATAATTATTGGATATTTGTATAATAAAAGGAGAATGAAATAAATTGATTTGGAGCTTTTAAAACTATAGAAAAATTATAAAAATACCTATGCATGCTTATAACTGCATATGTAATATTTTGAAAGTATATATATATATATATGTTTAAAAATATGTGAGGAAAAATTGGGTATCAACAGCTGTCCCTCTTTACTCGGGAAGGACGAAAGAGTTTTCGGGTAAAGAAATTATGGCCGACTCCGGTCTTTGAGTTGCCTACATATCCCTGGTTTTAAAGGAATCAGGCCATGTGTAGTTCTTGATTTATTGGCGGAATATACCGATGAAGTCATTGCAAGGACGAACACGAGATGCAAGAGCGGTTATGGTTAACGGTTAAGCAATAGCCTCATGCAAATGGGGAGGCAAGTATTAGCCTCATGTAGATAGGGAGGCAGGGATTAGCCTCATGCAAATGGGGAGGCAAGGATTAGCCTCATGCAGATAGGGAGGCAGGGATTAGCCTCATGCAAATGGGGAGGCAAGGATTAGCCTCATGCAGATAGGGAGGCAGGGATTAGCCTCATGCAAATGGGGAGGCAAGGATTAGCCTCATGCAAGATAGGGAGGCAAGTATTAGCCTCATGCAAGTATGCGAGACGGGGCTTAGTCCCATGCAAAGAGCGAGTAGTGAAAAAGAGTAGTATATGTCTTAGCTGGAGATATATTCGGTGTCTGATGGTCCGATTGATAGTGATCTTGTTACGTGTATATTTTTGCGGACGTTATTGCTACGTCAGATGTACCTGCGTTCAAAGAAAAATTGTAAGTTTTGTGAGGGGGAGGTTGGTTCGTGCTTCTATCCGCTGGCCTTGCTTTGCTCCGTTCTGGAGGCCTTTCGTGTTTTCCTGGGTAACCTGACTATTACGGAAATAGAGTTTTCAAAAATATGAAACTATTGATAAAAATAGAGTTATTTAGAAACATATTGAAATATCAAGTAATTTAGATGAACTAGTGAGTGTAACACATTTCAGAGACACTGCAACTTTCTTATGTTAGAATTTTGAGGGCCCTCCTCAAAATTCTGCCCCAGTTTGGTAGATGATCCTCTGGCCGTTTGCGGGTAATGAGCCGCGTTGAACCTTCTTCGGAATTTTGAGAATCTTTCTCAAAATTCTGCCCCAATTTATTAACCGATTCCTGACCGTCTGACATATGTTAGTGTTGGCTGGACTTGCTCCGGAATTTTGAGGGTCCTCCTCAAAATTCTGCCCCAGTTTCTGATCTTGGGGGGAATGGAAATTTTATTATGATATGACCGAACCCATAAGGCTACCTACGTATCCCCTCTTAAATGAGAATTAGGTCAAGCGTAGTTCAATTACATCAGATGAGTAAATGTAAATAGTCTAAGCATAATATCTTTTGACTGCGTCTGAATTGATTGGTTTTGGCCAAATTTCTCCGTCCATTTCTGCAAGTATGAGTGCTCCTCCTGTCAGTACCCTGTGAACTATGTAAGGACCTTGCCAGTTGGGGGAGAATTTCCCATTGGCTTCATCTTGATGTGGGAAGATCTTCTTCAGCACCAGCTGCCCTGGTGCAAATTATCTTGGTTTGACCCTTTTGTTGAAAGCTCTGGACATTCTGTTCAGATAAAGCTGACCGTGACATACTGCATTCATCCTTTTTCCATCTATAAGGGCCAACTGTTCGTAACGGATCCTTATCCATTCTGCGTCGCTGAGTTGGGCCTCCTGTATGATTCTTAAAGAAAGAATCTCTATCTCGTCCGGGATGACAACTTCGGTACCATAAACCAGCATGTAGGGAGTTGTCCCGGTTGATGTGCGAACTATGGTGCAGTATCCCAACAGAGCAAAAGGTAGCCTCCCATGCCATTGTTTGTGGTTTTCTACCATCTTCCTTAGTATCTTATTGATATTTTTGTTAGCGGCTTCTACGGCTCCATTCATCTTAAGTCTATAGGCTGTGGAATTCTTGTGCTTGATTTTGAAAGATTCACACATGGCTTTCATTAGATCACTATTGAGATTGGCAGCATTATCAGTAACAATGGACTCGGGAACTCCGAATCGGCAAACAATATGATCTTTACAAAATCTGCGACGACTTTCTTGGTTACAGCTTTGTAAGATGCAGCCTCTACCCATTTTGTGAAGTAATCAATGGCTACCAGAATAAACCTGTGTCCTTTTGAAGCAGTGGGCTCAATCAGACCAATGACATCCATTCCCCAGGCGACTAATGGCCAAGGTTAGCTTGTTGCATTGAGCTCGTTTGGCGGCACTTTTATCATATTAGCCTACACTTGACATTGGTAGCATTTTCGGACATACTGGACGCAATCTGCAGGCCTCATACTCCGCCATGTTGTTGGTGCAAGGAAATCTGAGTGTATCAAATACCGGATAATGTTGACCTGTTTCTGATACCAAAACCGCTCCAATGCCTACCCCTTTGAAATTTGCAGCTCCATCAAAGAACATCCTCCAACCGTCGTATGCTTCAGTAATGTCTTCTCCTACGAATGACACCTCTTCATAAGGAAAATACGTTTTCAAGGGTTTGTATTCTCCTCCCACCGGATTCTTAGCAAGATAATCTGCCAATGTTTGTCCTTTGACCGCCTTTTCAGGTACGTAGACGATATCGAGCTCACTCAAAAGTATCTGCCATTTGGCCAACTTCCCGGTCGGCATGGATTTCTGAAACATATACTTCAAAGGGTCCATCCTGGATATGAGGTATGTGGTATAGGCACAGAAGTAATGCCTCAACTTCTGGGACGTCCAAGTCAAAGCACAACAATTGCATTCCAGCAGAGAGTACTGTGCTTCGTAAGGTGTGAACTTCTTGCTCAAGTAGTATATGGCTTGCTCCTTTCTTCCTGTCTCATCGTGTTGTCCCAGAACACATCCGAAGGCTCCATCTAATACAGATAGATGGAGTAGCAAAGGCCATCCCGGCTCTGGCGGGACCAAGACCGCTGGTGTGGACAGGTATTCCTTGATTTTGTCAAAACCTTTCTGACAGTCTTCGGTCCAGCTTGTCTCGGCATCTTTTCTCAACATCTTGAAGATGGGTTCACATATGACTGTAGACTATACTATGAAGTGACTGATATAGTTGAGACACCCTAGGAAGCTCATCACGTCCTTTTTGCTCCTAGGCAGCGGTAATTCCTAAATAGCCTTGACTTTAGACGGATCTAGCTCGATCCCTCGATGACTGACAATGAATCCCAGTAACTTTCCTACGGGAACCCCGAATGCACACTTTGCGGGGTTCAGTTTCAAGTTGTACCTCCTCAGCCTGTCAAGGAACTTTCTCAAGTCTGCTATATGATCTGCAACCCTCTTAGATTTGATAATGATGTCGTCCACATACACCTCTATTTCTTTGTGTATCATATCATGGAAGATGGTTATCATGGCTCTCATGTAAGTAGCCCCAGCATTCTTCAGACCGAACGACATCATCTTGTAGCAGTATACCCCCATGGTGTAATGAAAGCTATTTTTTCTGCATCTTCTTCATCCATCCAGATCTGGTGATAACCCGCAAAACAATCTACAAAGGATTGGAGTTCATGCTTGGCGCAATTGTCGATTAGGATGTGTATATTTGACAGTGGAAAGTCGTCCTTGGGACTTGCTCTGTTTAAATCTCGATAGTCAACACATACCCTGACTTTCCCGTCTTTCTTGGGAACCGGTACAATGTTGGCTAACCAGATTGGGTAATCAACCACCCTGAGAAATTTCGCTTTGATCTGCTTGGTAACTTCCTCCTTGATTTTCAGGCTCATGTCTGGTTTGAACTTTCTGAGTTTCTGCTTCACTGGCGGATACATTGGATTGGTAGGTAACTTGTGAGCCACTATGGACGTGCTCAATCCTGTCATGTCATCAGACCGTGCAAAAATATCCTCATACTCCCTTAAGAAACGAATGTACTCTTCCTTTTTCCGTTGGTGATAAGTGAATGCTGATGCGAGTCTCCTTAACGGTCTCGGCGTCCCCCAAGTTTACATCTTCGGTTTCATCCAGATTGGGCTTAGGCTTATTCTCAAAGTTTTCCACCTCCCTGACAACTTCCTCGAGTATCTCGTCTTCTTCATCAAAATCACTATCCTCATGTTGCGTTGCCTCATTACATGTCACAGTCACCGGTTCATCAAAAAAAGTAATAATAGTGCTGTAGAAGAAAAAATATGTAGAAAATAATAATGAATAATAAAGAGCAATGCATTTGATTAAAACTGAAAAACATCCAGACAAGTACGGCTCGATGGATCGAGCATTTATTTTGAAACAATTGAGTCTTGAAAACAAAGTTACTAAAAATCTTAAATGCCTAGAATGGCTAATAAAATCTGCCAAGCTACCTAAGGACTCGGCGGGCCCGGGATGGTGTGGCGGTCCAGTTCCTAAGAACAGCTCCCCTCTCCACATTCTGAATAGTGAGGCCTTCTTCTTCCTCCTCCTCAATTATGGCACTACAGTCCATGTCTTCATCTTCCAAGAATAGATTCTTCAACCCAGATAATGCCTCCTCTTCCGCAGTTCCCTATATTATGTCAGCTTGGTGGAAAGCTTGATCCAGATGCGGCACTGGTTGCTCGAGAGGGTAATACGGTCCACGCCATAGTGGCGACCAATCCTTATACTCTTGCCATATGTACTGGTAACCGAGCCCGAAAGTAGTACCATGACCCTTCAATTGTATCGGTTTGGTAACACACTGGAGATTCTTCCCAAGCCCTTTGCCGGGTTCATACCCAAACCATACCAGAATGCAATCTATTTTGCTACTCCACCATTTGTCTTTCTCAACGGCGTTGACACGTTCGATGCGATGATAGGTTTCCCCTCCTAACCTTCTTCTGTTTTCCATAACCGGGATAGTTTGGCTGGTGTAAATGGGGTTACTCCCGTCCCCGTGAATGATCACCTCTTGATGGTTCCAAACAAAGGATGTCGAAAAGAAATTAGGGCTTTTAGTATAAATGAGTCAAAATTAGAGCAACCTTACAAAATAAGTTAAAACGTATAAGAAACAGAAGATTAATCACTCAAAATTACCAAATGTTTTGGAAAAAGAAGCTCCGGAAACCCTAGTTTAGAGAAAGATGAAAAATCATTAGAAAATCAGATGATTCTTGTAAAGACTCAAAAGGTTATTGTAAAAATCATATGAAATAGGTCCAAACCATCTCAGATCTGTACAGATCTAAGAAGTTCAGAAGAAAGAAATTAGGGCTTCGAGAAGAACAATCACACAGATGAAGAAGCAAGCTTAGAAACCCATAGATATAGGAGGATCTTACTCGGAATCAAACCGGGACAGCCTGAAACAGGCGAGAAATGGCCATAGATGCAAGTAAACTAACCATGGTCCCTTGAGGACCTTGGAGATGGTGATACCAGTACAAGAGAGGTCATTAGAGGCCTGGGGGTGGTGAAAAACTACCATAGATGGCCATAGATGAGTGACGGCAAGGTCCGATTAGGGTTAGGTTTGAGAGCATTTGAGAGAGGAGAGGATTAGGTGACGGTGTGAGAGGTGAGGGAAATGAGAGGGTTTTTGGGGGGTCATTAGGTTTAATTTAGGTAAGGGTTAATCTGGACCGTTGATCACAATGATCAACGGCCAAGATTTGCCCGGGTATTGGGTTGCGGCAGATGGGTATTGGGCTGGGTACAGTTTGGGTTTAAAATTGGGCTGAGTGTTGGGTCCAATATAGGATTAGAATTGAATGCAAAAATGGGGCCAGATTTTAAATAGCCAATTTAATAACTAAATAATTTATAAAAAATAATAAATGAGTACCAAAAATATCTTTGTGCACTAAAATGATTTAAAAATATTTATTTAATATTTTAAAAATATAAAATATCATTTTATGCATAAATAATGTGATTATACATTAGTATGGGCTATTATTGCAAAGATGTACAATTTAGCCTAAAAATGTAAATGTAATTATAAAAATCACTGAAAATATTTAAACAATATGTTGGCATAAATAATAAATTTAGATAGATAAATCATCACAAAAGTAGTATGAAGGATAATTATTGGATATTTATATAATAAAAGGGAGAAGAAATAAAATTGAATTTGGAGTTTTTTAAAAACTATAGAATAAATTAATAAAATACTTATGCATGCTTACAACTGCATATGTAATATTTTGAAAGTATGTTTATATATATATATATATATATATATATATATATATATATATATATATATATATATATATATATATATATATATATATATATATATATAAATGTATATATATATATATATATATATATATAATATGTTATATATATATATATATATATATGTATATATATATATATATATATATATATGTATGTGAGGAAAAATTGGGTATCAACAGTACATACCTTTTAAACTAGAGGAAAGCAAGCTAGGTCGGATTAATAATTTCAACCAATACATTTTATTTGATAATCGTTACGATGTCCACTCTATGGCAACGGTTCCTTAACCATTACAAAAATAACTATTGCCATAGGCCCATTTTCCAATAGCGGGTGTGTGAGTAGTCAGAGTCTGTGCTCCTCCCCCAGCTTGAGAGATAGCTGGTGCCACCGAAAATGCACCGTTCTAGGCCACACTCTCCATAAGGCCCACCAAGTGGACTAGAGCGTCCTGAAGTACGGGGTTAGCAAACCCCTCCAGGACTTAAGGTAGTCCAACAAGCATGGTCTGGAGAGGAACCTCATCCTCCTGCTCGATCGGAGGCTCCAGAATAGGTGATGTTGTACAGGCTCTAGGCTGGGCTCTGCCTCTGGCTCAACTTCAGCAACGGCCCTGACTTCTACCCCTAGTAGTGGCAGCAACCTGGGGCTCCGGCTCCTAACTCGTCGTGGATGTTGTGCGTGTCCTCACCATTCGTGAGAGAACAAGAATGGAATGATTCAAACATCAGTGATAAAATAAAATCGCACGATAGATAAAGAAAGAAGTAAAATTTTCCTAAAGCTCTATGGCCTCTAGAAGATAAGTACAGATGTCTCCACTAAGCTTTCTCATGACTCGTGATACCTTAGCCACCTAGTGATCTGATACCAACTTATCACGATCCGAAATTTCTCACCTCGGGACAGTGGTAGAGCCTAACATCTACTTGCTAGGCAAGCCGACGTTATTAAATTAATTAACCAATATTAAACAATTAACATTGAGTAATGATATGTAAAGATTAATAAACTCATAGGTTAAAATAGTGTTAATGGAAATAACGCAATGCTAGCTACTCCCAGATTTTCAGAGTCACAAGTACATGAGCAACTAGAATACTATATATATGGTCTGAAGCAAAGGACAATTGTTTGAAACCAGATAAATAATAGAATAGATAAAGAAGGGGACTTCAGGACTGCGGACGCCATGCAACTATACCTCAAGTATCTAATATAGTTGAATCTGGGCAAACACCTTTAGAAGATACTGGGATCAACACCAGTATCTGCACAAGAAGTGCAGAAGTGTAGTTCAAACCAATTCACCGACCTAATGTACTCCGTAAGTGTCAAGCCTAACCCCGATGAGGTAGTGACGAGGCTATGACAAGACAAATATATAAAATCTTGTACAAATATTTATACATAATGCAATAACAAGTAGGACAATTTAAATATTATTTGAGAGGGGGCATGTAAAAAGAGGAGTACGATACGAACGGCATGAACAAAACCATTAAATATCTTTCTCTGATAAATAATAATAACGAAACCAATTAAATCATCAAACGGAAGCCAAGTAAAGCAATGTAATCAAAAATGGCATGCCATCATCCTTTGTGCTTTTACTCTCGTCATCACCACGTAATATCATAAAGGAAATGGGCGGCATCACCCTTCGTGCTTTTACTCTCGACCTCACGTGATATGATAAATGATGATAAGCAATCAAATGCACGACATCACCCTTTGTGCATTAATCCTCACACTTCTCTCAAGAGATGATAATGTATGTAAATAAGGCACGGGAATATATGCAAACAAGACACGGGAATACCCTTTGTTCTTTTCACTCTTCCTCACCAAGCAACAATACAAATCCGAGTTAACAATGCAAGGCGGGAAACAATTTCACTTCAATCATAGTGCTCAACTCTCAAAATTCCCAACATCTTTAAAATAAAATGTAAATACGAGGCTGATGATTAAAGAAGTAATAATCTAACCTAAGCATGGAAAACATAGTAAATGAAACAACCTTGAACAAACAAACAAATTTCACCCACATGCTTTGACCTAGTGACAAAGTATATATACTCTTTACCTCACATATACGTCGTCCCCACACATAATTCACATAGAAAAATATACTAGCAACTCCTAATCACTCAAGTCAAAGTTAACTGCGACACTTACCTCACACCACAACCAAATCAATGCCCAACCGCGGCTTTTCCTTTATAATTAGCCTCCAAACCAATCAAATTTAGCCAAATGTAGTTAAAATAATTCAAAATAGGCTTTAGAAACTACCCACAAGTGAAAATAATTCAATATTTAACTATTTTGGAAAAACTCAACAAAAGTCAACCCCGGGCTCGCTTGGTCAAAACCCGAGATTCGGCCCGCTTTGCCTTCTTGTGCCACGTTGCGTCTTGTTACGGTATCAAGGTAGATCGTAAGAATATTGAGGTAGTTCAGAGTTGTCCACGACCTACTTTAGCTATTGAGATGGAGCTTCTTAGGTTTGGTGGGCTACTATCATCGTGTTATAGATGGGTTTTCATCAATAGCAGCGACTTTAACCAAGTTAACTCATAAGGGAATTCTTTTCAGATGGTCGGATATGTGTGAGGAGAACTTTCAAAAGCTCAATAATTCCTTGACGACAATGCTAGGTTGGTGTTGCCCATGGGTTTGGGGTATATACTATCTATTATGGTGCTTTGCATATTGGGCCTGGTATGGTACTGATACAGGGCGGCAGGACCTACGCATCTCATAAGTTGAAGGTCCATGGGAAGAACTATCATGTGCATGATTTAGAGTTGGCAGCTATTATACATGCGCTCAAGATTTGGAGGCATTATTTATACGGCGTGTCGTGTGAGATCTACACCAATCATTAGACTTTCTATCATCTATTCAAGCAAAAGGATCTGCACTTAAGGAAGAAGGGATGGTCCGAGTTGTTGAAAGACTATGATATCACAATTTTATTTCATCTAGGGAAGGCTAATGTGGTGGCCGATTCCTTGAGTATAAAGGTAGAGAGCATGGGTAGTTCGGCATTTATGTCAGTAGTGGAGAGACCATTGGCTATGGATGTTCAGGGCTTGGCTAACAGGTTCATGAGTTTGGATATTTTGGAGCCTAACAGGATTCTTGCTTGTGTTGTGGCGCAATCATCTTTGTTGGAGAACATCAAGGCTCACCGGTTTGATGATCCTCATTTGTTGGTGTTGAAAGACACAATGTAACAGGGCGGTGCTAAGAAGGTCGTGATTGGGGATAATGTTGTTATGCGGCTTCAGGGCTGGATTTGTGTTCTGAATGTTGATGGTTTGAGAGAGTTGATCCTTGAGGAGGCTCATAGCTCACTGTATTCTATTCACCCAGGTGTAACGAATATGTATTGTGAGTTGAAGTATCATTATTGTTGGTAGAAGATGAAGAAAGACATTATTGGACATGTCTCCTGATGTTTGAGTTGTCAACAGGTGAAGTATGAATACTAGAAACTAGGTGGCTTGACTTAGAAGTTGGTGATACCCATGTGGAAGTGGAAGTGCATTACTATGGACTTCGTGGTAGGCTTACCGCAAACCTTGAGGAAATTTGATGCTATTTGATTCATTGCACATCAGTTGACTAAGTTGACTCAGTTTAATCCTAGCGCCCCGGAGCAGTTGGCTAGGATCTACATCAGGGAGATCATTCATCTGTATGGTGTGCTTTTTTCTATCATCTTAGACCGTGACCCTCAATTTACTTCACACATTTGAAGATCCATTTAGTGTGAGTTGGGCATGTAAGTTGTGTTGAGTATCGTATTTCACCCTCAGATAGACGGGTAGTCCGAGCGGACCATTAAGATCTTGGAGGATTTGTTGAGGGCATGCACTATTTGTTTCGAAGGTTAGTCGGACCACTTTCTACCTGTAGCGGAGTTTGCCTACAACAACAACTACCAATGGAGCATCCAGATGTCTCCATATGAGGCCTTATATAGGAGATAATGGTTTTCTCCACTTGGTTGGTTTGAGCTTGCTGAGGCTAGATTCTTGGGCACAAACTTAGTTCGGGGTGCTTTTGGGAAGGTGAAATTGACTCGGGAGCTGCTTCGTATGGCATAGTCCAAGCAAAAGAGTTATGCTGATAGGAAGGTTCATGATGTGACTTTCATGGAGGGTGAGAAAGTTCTTCTCCAAGTTTCTCCTATGAAGTGCGCGATGAGATCTGGGAAGAAGGGCAAGTTGAGCCTGAGGTTTGTTAGCCCATTTGAGATCTTGGAGAGACCTGGGAGGTCTCTTATAGGCTTGTATTGCCTCCCGACCTAGTAGGGGCACATATAGTATTCCATGTTTCCATGCTTTGAAAGTATCATGAAGATAAGTCACACATTTCGGACTTTAGTACAGTGCAGTCAGATTAGAATTTGGCTAGCGAGGAAGAGCCGATGGCCATTTTGGATCGGTAGGGTTCAGAAGGTCGGGACGAAAGATATTGCATTTGTGAAGGTTCAGTGGAGACGTCAACAAGTCGACGAGGCATCTTAGGAGACCGAGCATGATATGCATACCAGATATCCTCACATTTTTGGCACTTCATGTATGGCTCTAAACTCATTCGAGGATGAATGTTTGTTTACGAGGGGGATAATGTAACAATCCGACCAATCATTTTGTGTATATGTGCCCCGTTTTCCCATTTGATGATTTTTGTATGCTTAGCTATTGTTTTATGACTTGTGGGGATAGTTGGTTTGGTTCCGGAAAGGATATGGAGTGAATTGGAACAATTAGATTTATTGTTGAAAGCTTAAGTTAGAAAGTTGACCAATGTTTGACTTTTTTGTGAACTTCCTCAGATTCGTGTTTTGATGGTCCTAAAAGGTTCGTATGGCGATTTTGGACTAAGGCGTATGTCTGGATTTAGATTTGGCGGTTTCAAGGATGATTTGATCCTATTTGCCAAAATTTGGAAATTTTAAGTTTAAAAAGATCATAAGTTTTATCATAAATTTGAGTCTACTAGGTTTGGCTTGTTATTCCGGACTTAAAATAGGTCCAATTTATCATTTGAGGCTTGTGTGCAGAGTTTTGTTTCAATCTGAGTTGGTTTGGTATAAATCAGACGCCTTGTTGTGAATATTTGAAGTACTTGAACTTCAAGGGTTTACATGATGTGGTTTGGTGTCTGATTCTTGGCTATGTATGTTATTTTAATAGTTTGAGCTAACGGGCGAGTTTTTATGAGGTTATATACTTATGATGATGTTTGGTGTTGGGCTTGGGGGGTTTTGGTGAGTTTCAGACTAAATTTGGGAAGTTAAGATTTTTTGGTGATGCAGACCTCGTGTTTGCAAAGGTCTGCTCACATTAGGGAAGACATCAATTATAGACTGTGGGTAGCTTTTGTGAAGGTTGGCTGAGAAGGCTGGCTTTGCAAGACATCTACATGTACGAAGGGTGTATCGTATTCGCGACACTTGGTCGCATTTTCGAACGCATTATTGCAAATGCAACATCCGCAGCTGGTTATTAGGAAATAATTTCAGGAATTAGACCTAGTATCTCATATTTGAATCCTAAGACTTGGAGGGGCGATTCTTGAAGAGGATTACCACACAAGGATTTGGAGTAAGTGATTTCTACACATTTCTATTATTATTTTAAGGGTTTACATGGATTACTGACACCCAAAACATGGAATTTTGAAGGAAAATTTGGTATTTTTTCTACAATTCTAGAAAATGAAAATTGGGGATTGCGAAGTCCATTTGGACTCGGTGTTAGAATCTTATCACATATTTGGACACGTGGGGTAATGGGTAGTCGGGATCTATCCTTTGACTCGGGTTTTGACCGTCTAGGCTCGGGGTTGACTATGGTTAATGTTTTGGGAATTAGGTAAAGATTGGAACTTTATTGTTTGGAATTAACTCCTATAGTATTGTTTGATGTTATTGAGTTGTTTTTGGCTAGATTTGGGCCGATCGGAGGTGGTTTCTAAAGGGAAGGCCATTTTAGAGGGTTGATTTGTGCTAGAAAGAGGTAAGTGTCTAGGTAACCTTGATTCGAGGGAATTATGATGTAATTCTGTCTAATTGCTATTTGTTATATGTGTCGGGGAGGCACATGTACAAGGTGACAAGTCTATATGTTTCTTCCATGGGTTAAGTATGCAAGTAGAACTAGCATTATCTATGTGGTGCTCATTTCACGACCCCAATTTCCCACCTTAGGATGTCGTGATGGCACCTAGTCTCTAAGACTAGTTAAGCCTAGAATGCATTGAGAAATAGCCGAAATAATAACTTAAACATCAAATTAAAACTATCATAACAAAACCCAAATGGTACAACTGACCAATAACTCCAAAAATCTGGTGGAACTGAGTCATATGTTCTACAAAAGTGTACTAATAGTCTAGAAATACAATACTGTTTGAACATAAAATAAACGGTAGAACATTAAAAAACTGAAGGTGAGTGCACATCGGTCAGATGTACCTGGATCTACATAAAATATGTAGAAGCGTAGTATAAGTACACTACGATTGTACCCAGTAAGTATCAAGCCTAACCTCGGTTGAGTGGTGACGAGGCCGGATGAAGATACCAGTAGGATGAGGAAACTGAACATAATATAGCATAGTCTAATAAGGGAAAGTGTGGAAGTAAGTGACAGATAAGCAGTTCTATAATGTAAGCTAATAACGAAAATTTAAGTGGTAAAGGAAACAAGTAGTGAACACATGATGAAACAACAAGTAGTCAAACACGAACAATTTCAAATAAGACAATGAAGAAAACCACAAGAACTGTTCAACCAATAAGCTTCTTTTAGCATAGAATGTACAACAAGAATCTCAACTGACGTACCAAGCCTCATATTCAAATTTCACAATTTCAATCACAATAGTTCCTTATCACCATATGAGCCTTGCATTTATTTTAAAATAGATTTTTCCGAAATAGCTACACTCATTTTAGCCCAGTTTTCTCACCGGGTAGCTTCAAGTAGTTTTCCTACTAGAAACACATGTATAAATTCTCACCTTATCTCCTCGCATGCTTATCAACCCATATTCTTATACCACCGCATGCGTATCAATATCACAACACAATAATCAACTTGCACCACATGTGCTTGTATGCCTCAACACTTGCCAAAAACAACAATACCAATGTCACCACAACATATAGCCCATCGCTTAATCACAATGTGTAAAGAATCTCAACAACAACAAAACGAATGAGGAATACTCAACAAGGAAAGATAACTTACCAATTCCAAACTCGATCTGATAACGACTTTCACAACTTTAACATTAAAAATCCAACAAGAAGATATTTCCACAATTTGACAACTTCATGTAAAAGTAATTCAACAATAGAGAGGTAACAAGGCAATAAGAGATGTAACAACTTCAACTAAAGAATATAAGAGCAATTACAACAATAAAAGCTAAAACAATGCTAGCAACGTCAATTAGAGCATATGAGAGTAAATTCAACAATGAGCGATATACCATGTTATAAAAAATTCAATTTAAGGCATGGAATAAATTTAAAAGTCTAAACCAGTCAAAATATCACATAAAGACTGTGTAATGACCTGGCCGGTTATTTTAAGTATTTTAGCCCTGATCCCCTATTTATTGCCTATTATATTGTGGTTATGTAACTTTCTGTGATGTTTGGTTTTGGTTTTGGGTGAGATTCAGAGTGAAATGGGACACGTAGTCCCTAAGTTGGAGTTTTAAGTTGAAAGAGTTGAACGCAGTTTAACTTTTGTGTAGACGACCCCGGAATGGAGTTTTGACGATTCCAATAGCTCTGTATGGTGATTTTAGACTTAGTAGTGTGTCCGGATGTGGATATGGAGGTTCGTAGGTCATTTCGGCGTGAATTGGCAAAAGTTGGAAAGTTGAAGGTTTGAAAGATTTGGGAAGTTACTCGAATCCATTTTTGTTTTTATCATGTAATTAGTGCTTAGAGTTGGAAAATTGGAGAAAATTGTGTTTTAGGCTTAAATTTGGGGTTTGGAAAGGCAATTTAAGGTCGGAGTTGAGTCATTCTTGTATGGTTGGACTCAATATCGAATAGGTGTTCTGATTTTATAATTTTGGTCGGGTTCCGAGACGCATGCTCGAGTTGGCATTTTGAGTTGACTTATTATTTCTAGTTAAAGATCATAATTTTATTGTTCAAATTAGTTTCCTTTAGTTTATATTTATAGTATGAAATTATTTTGGCTGGATTCAAGCCTTTTGGAGCTGGATAATCGAGGGAAAGACCTTCTAGTTGATTGAGTTAGCGCGATTTGAGGTAAGTGGCACGCCTAACCTTGTGTGGGGTAAATTACCTCTTAGGAATTTTGTTGGTTGTGATAATTGTGATATTTGAATGCCGTGTACGCAAGGTGACGAGTGTGTACATGGGCTAAATGTAGAAATTTCCGGTTTTAGCAATGTAGATTTTTGTTCATGTCTTAATTGAGTTACCTTAACATGTTATAGCAATCATTTCTAGTCTATTTTCATATGCCTACTTGTCTTAACAGTTTCTTGCTAATTTCCTCACATGTTTAGTTGAAGTTCTTGTTTCATTTATTCTGTATTCATTATTTACTGTTGAACTCTTTACTTGAAGTTGCTATTCTTGGAATATCTTGTTGTTGAAATTGGTATTAAGTTATAAAAGCCGTGATTTGCATTGAGGCAAAGTGTTAAGTTGTGAAATACTATTCTCTTTGAGTTATTCACTATCAGTCATTGTTGTTGAGACTCTTGTGTACATTATGGTTGAGCCATGGGCTCTTTGTTGTGAAAACAATGTTATTATTGGTTTCTGTGGCAAGTTGTGATATTGGGCATTTGAGGTACGAACTTCGATACATTGTGATATTGATAGCATGCGGGGGTATAAGGTTTGGGGGTTGAAACGCATGCAGTGAGATAAGGTGGGCTTGATACGCGTGGCTAGTAGGGGAACTACTAGAAGCCATGCGGTGTAATAAGGTGGGCTAAAATGCGGGATGCTATTTCGGAATAAATGATTTTGAAAACTAAATGTAAAGGCTCTGCAGTGATATAAGGGAAGAGTGTGGATTTCTTTGGTGATTTGAGACTACGAGGCGGTACCTCAGTAGTGACTCTTGTTATTTATTGTTACTTCATTTGTGTTTGGTTGTTGTTTCCTTGCCTTAAAAATTCCTTGCTTTCTTCCGTGATGCATTATCTGCCTTGATTCTATGCAGTTAATTTTGGCATATCCTTTACTTGTTTCATTCTGTCATTGCTATCATTGCACTGTTAAATTATTGTACAAATTTTATTTATTTATTTCCAGTGGGGCCCTGACCTAACCTCGTCACTACACTATCGAGGTTAGGCTTGACACTTACTGTGTACCGTTGTAGTGTACTCATGCTATTCTTCTGCATATTTTTTTGTGTAGATCCAGGTACTTCCTATCAGCCCAGGAATTAGCTAGGGGTTCTGCTGTGGAGACTTCAAGGTATACCTGCCGGCGTCCGAAGGCCTCGGAGTCCCTCTCTCTCTATATCTCTTATTTCATTACCTTTTCATATATATATATACATACATTGATTTATAGGATCATGCAATACTTCTATTTAGTACTTGTGACTTGTATTTTGTCGGGTCTGAGAGTTGCATATGTTGAGTTGCAAAGATTGTTTTATATAACTGCTGAGTTTGAGACTTAATTATTAATTCAGTTATTCCGCATGTTTGTTAGGCTTACCTAGTCTCAGAGACTAGGTGCCGTCACAATATCCTACGGAGGAAAATTAGGGTCGTGACAAGTTGGTATCAGAGCTCTAGGTTCAATAGGTGTTACGAGTCACAAGCAGGTTTACTAGAGTCTCGTGGATCGGTACGGAGAGGCTATGGAACTGTTAGGAAAAGCTTCACTTCTTTGATTCCTTATCGTGCGAAATTGTTGACTTCGAAATTCTAAATCTCTGTCTTTATATTCTTTCACATATGGTGAGTACACGAACAGCTGGATCGGATGATCAGACACCCGTGCCCCCTGCTAGAGCCGCGAGAGGTCGGGGCCGAGGTAGAGACCGAGGACGGGCATAGGGTGCAGCCGGAGCACCAGCTCGAGCTGTTACAGAGGAGCCATCTGTAGCTCCAAATGGAGGACAGGCATCTGAAGCACCTGTTACTACCCCTAGCACTTCAGGAGACCCTCTCCCAGCTTCTGAGCATGTTTGGCGCTCTGGCTCAGGCAGGGTTGATCCCACTTACTCCTGCCACATCTCAAGCCGGTGGAGGAGCACAGACTCCCGCCGCCCACACCCTAGAGCAGCGGGTCAAGGTTTACCATGTTCCAAAGGTCATTCTAATGTAGCCGGTCTTCCCAGTTCAGCCCAAGGTTAGGGCAGAAGCTTTTGAGGGGGAGAAACTCAGGCTTGAGAGGTACAAGAATTACCACCCTTCTACTTTCAGCAGTTTGGCGTCAGAGGATGCCCCGAGTTTTCTTGAGGAGTGTCATCATATCCTTTGTACTATGGGTATTATGGAGTCGAGTGGGGTTGCTTTCACTACGTTCCAACTTAAGTGAGCGACTTATTAGTGTTGGCGAGCGTATGAGTTGGGTAGGCCGACCGAGGCAACTTGACTCACTTGGGCTCAGTTCTTAGATATGTTCTTGAGGGAGTTTGTTCCCCATATTCTTAGGGATGCACGGCGCACAGAGTTTGAGAAGTTGCGCCTATGTACTATGACCGTGTCAGAGTATGCAGTCGGGTACAATGATTTGTCTAGGCATGCACCAGCATTGGTTGCTACTGCCAGAGAGCGGGTTCGTCGATTTATCGAGGGACTCAACCCTGGTATCAGATTCAGCATGGTTCGAGAGTTAGAGATAGAGATCCCATACCAGCAGGTAGTGGAGATCGCTAGGAGTTTGAGGGTATGTGGGCTTGAGAGATAGAGGAGAGGGAGGCCATGAGGCCTCAAAATTCTAGCACATATAGTGGCGCCCGTGCTCCAGGTACAGCCCGTCATGGTAGGGCCTATGTAAGCCGCCCTGTTCATTCAGCACCTCCAGCTTCCAGTGATATTCTGGCCACTCCCAGGCCTCAGGATCCCCATTATGAACCACCATTGCCTAGTGCACCTCCTGCACGGGGTGCTTTGAGCGCTCAGCCCGGTCGGCCAGGCCCCAGCCAGTTCTAACAACCACATCCTGCGAGAGCTTGTTTTGAGTTTGATGGCACTCGTCATATGGTGAGGGATTGCCCTGATTCAGGAGGGTTGGACCTCCATAGACTACTCGGGCCTCACGTATTCCACAGGGCCCTCATGCTTCCAAGGCCGTGGTTACCGCACCAGTTGCCACTCCACCTGCACAGCCAGCTAGAGGTGGGAGTCGGGCAAGTAACGGTCGCCTTAGAGGGGGAGTCTAGGCCAGATATTATGCTCTTCCTGCTCGGACCGAGGCAATTGCATCTGACTCAGTTATCACATGTATTATTCCGGTTTTTCATAGAGATGCATCAGTCTTATTTAATTCAGGATCCACTTATTATATGTATCATCTTACTTTTCTCCATATTTGGGTGTATCACGTGATTCTTTGAGTTCTCCTGTCTATGTGTCCACACCTGTGGGAAATTCTATTGTTGTTGACCTTGTGTATCGGTCGTGTTTAGTTGTTCTTACTAGTTTTGAGACCTGAGCCGATCTATTGTTGCTTAGTATGGTAGATTTTGATATTATTTTGGGCATGGACTGCTTGTCGCCCTATCATGCTATATAAGATTGTCATGCCATGACGGTGACGTTGGCTGTGCCAAGTTTGCCGCGGTTGGAGTTGAGAGGTACTTTAGATTATATTCCTAGCAGGGTGATGTCTTTCATTAAGGCACGACTTATGGCTGGAAAGGGATGTGATGTGTATTTAGAATATGTGAGAGATTTTAGTGTTGATACTCCTACCATCGAGTCAGTTTTGATAGTGAGGGAATATCCAGATGTATTTTTGGTAGATCTTTCGGGCATGCCTCCCGACTGGGATATCAATTTTGATATTGATTTATTGCGGGCACTCATCCCGTTTTTATTCCACCATATCATATGTCCGAAGCAGAGTTAAAGGAGCACTTGTAGGAGTTTCTTGATAAGGTCTTCATTCGGCCAAGTGTTTCACCTTGGGGTGCTCAGGTCTTGTTTGTAGAGAAGAAAGATGGTTCTATTCGCATGTGTGTTGATTATCTCCAGTTGAACAGGGTTACCATGAAGAACAAGTATCCATTTCCATGCATTGATGACCTATTTGATTTCTACAGGGTGCCAGAGTATTCTAAAAGATTGATTTGCGGTCAGGCTATCATCAGTTGAATATTTGGGAGCCAGATATTCCGAAGTCTGCCGTTAGGACTCGGTATGGTCATTACAAGTTACTTGTGATGTCATTTGGGCTGACCAACGCTCCAGCAACATTCATGCACTTGATGAACATTGTATTCCAGCCCTATCTTGACTCATTCGTTGTTGAGTTTATTGACAACATCTTGGTGTACTCTCGGAGCCGGGAGGATCATGAGCAGCACTTGAGGACCGCAATTCAGACATTGAGAGAAAAGAAGTTACATGCAAAAATTTCAAAGTATGAATTCTTGCTTGATTTGGTGGCATTTTTTGGGCCGTGTAGTGTCGAGTGAGAGGATCAAGGTAGCTCTGAAGAAGATCGAAGCAGTGTAGAGTTGGCCCAGACCATCTTCAGCCACTGAGATTCGGAGTTTTCTTGGTTTGGCAAGTATTATCATCAATTCGTAGAGGGTTTCTCATCTATTGCAGCACCTATGACCAGATTGACCTAGAAGGGTGCTCCGTTCAGGTGGACCGAGGTGTTTGAGGAGAGCTTTCAAAAGCTCAAGACTCCTTTGACTACAGCCCCAGTGTTGGTGTTGCCTACAGGTTCGGGGTCTTGTACTGTGTATTGTGATGCGTCACGTATTGGCCTCGAGTTTTGGCTTGTGTGGTTTCTCGATCTATATGATCGTATCAGAGAGCATCAGCGTGCCGATGCCCATCTGTTTGTCCTCAAGGACACGGTTCAGCACACTGATGCCAAGGAGGTCACTATTGAGGATGACGGTGTATTACGGATGCGGGGCAAGCTATGTGTGCCCAATGTAGATGGTTTGCGTGAGTTGATTCTCTAGGAGGCTCAAATTTTGCGGTACTCCATTCATCCGGGTGCCGCCAAGATGTATCAAGACTTGAGGCAGCACTAATGGTAGAGGAGAATGAAGAATGACATAATGGAGTATGTAGCTTGGTGCCTAAATTGTCAGCAGGTGAAGTATGAGCATCAGCGGCCAAGTGGATTGCTTCAGAGGCTAGAGATTCAAGAATGGAAGTGGGAGCAGGTTTGTATGGATTTTGTTGTTGGGCTCCCATGGACTCAGAGGATGTTCTATGCGGTATAGGCGATTGTTGATAGGTTGACCAAGTCGGCTCATTTCATTCTAGTGGTGACTACTTATTCCTTAGAGCAGCTGGCAAAGTTTTATATTCGTGAGATTGTCAAGCTTCATGGCGTGCCGGTATCCAACATCTCTCACTGGGGTACTCAATTTTCATTGCATTTCTGGAGGGCCGTACAACATGAGTTAGGCACACACGTTGAGTTGAGTACAACATTCTACCCTTATACGGACGGATAGTCCGAGCATACTATTCAGATATTGGAGGACATTCTTCGTGCATGTGTGATGGAGTTTGGTGTTCTTGGGATCAGTTCTTGTCGTTTGCGGAGTTTGCCTACAACAACAGCTACCAATCGAGCATTTAGATGGCTCTGCATGAGGCTTTATATAGGAGGCGGTGTCGGTCTCTAGTGGGTTAGTTTGAGCCGGGTAAGGCTAGGCTTTTGGGTACAGACTTGGTTCAGGATGCTTTGGAAAAGGTTAGATTGATTCAGGATCAGCTTCGCACAGCCCCCATCTAGATAGATGAGTTATACAGATCGGAAGGTTTGCGACATTGCATTCATGATTGGGGAGCGGGTATTGCTCTGGGTTTCACCCATGAAGGGTGTTATGATGTTCGGGAAGAAGGGCAAGCTTAGCCCTAGGTATATCGGACCGTTTGAGATTCTTGAGAGAATTGGAAAGGTGGCCTACAGGCTTGCAGTACCTCCTAGTCTAGCTGCAAATCATCTAGTGTTCCATGTTTTTATGCTCCGAAAGTATCACAGTGATCCGTCTCATGTTTTGGATTTCAGCTCAGTCCAGTTGGACAAGGATTTATCTTATGTTGAGGATCCGGTGGCCATTTTGGACAGGCAGGTCCGAAAGTTGAGGACAAAGAACATTGCTTTAGTGAAGGTTCAGTGGAGGGGTCAACCAGTTGAAGAGGCAACGTGGGAGACCGAGCATGATATGCGTAGCCGTTTTCCTTATATTTTCACCACTTCAGGTATGTCTCTATACTCGTTTGAGGACGAAAGATTGTTTTAAGAGGGGTGGATGTAATGATCTGGCCAGTTATTTTGAGTATTTTAGCCCTGATCCCTTATTTATTGCCTCATCTATGTTGTATTATAATTTCGTGACTTGCCAGGGTGTTTGGTTTTGGTTTCGGGTGAGTTTCGAAGTTAAATGGGACATATAGTCTCTAAGTCAGAGCTTTAAGTTGAAAGAGTTGACCGTAGTTTGACTTTTTGTAAACGACACCGAAATGGAGTTTTGACGGTTTCAATAGCTTCGTAAGGTTATTTTGGTCTTATGAGCTTATTCGATATTTATTTGGAGGTTCGTTGGTCATTTCGGCTTGAATTGGAGAAAGCTAGAAAGTTGAAGGTTTAAATGGTTGAGAAGTTTGATCAAGAGTTGACTTTATTGAGATCAAGGTCAGACCCTGATTCCGGAAGTTGGAATAGGTCTGTCATGTCATTTATGACTTGTGTGCAAAATTTGAAGTCAATTGGAGTTATTTTGATATGAATCGCCATTAGTTTTAGAATTCGGAAGTTCATTGTTTTATTGGCTTGAATTAGGCTGCGATTCATAGAATCGATGTTGTTTTATGTAATTTTTGGCCTCGAGTAGGTTTGTTTTGTGTTCTAGAACTTGTTGGCATGTTTGGACGGGGTTTCGGGGGCCCCAAGTGTGATTCGGATTGAATCCAGATAAAATTTGGACTTGTGTGGTTGCTGAAGCTGGGATGTGTCTGGTGCAGCCGCACCTGCATTTTTTTGGTCCTAGGTGTGGCATCGCAGAAGTGGTTTTCGAGCTGCAGAGCGAAGTTGTCTTTGCGCAGCTGGGATCGCAGGTGTGAGGAGATTTCTGCATCTGCGAGTCTACAGGTGCAGAGGAGTGGTCACAGATACGGACGGGGCTAGCTTGGTCTATTGTAACAAAAGTCATCCTTGCCCGTAGGAGCAAGTGCGCAGAAGCGCGTTTTAGTCCAAAGGAGCAGAAGCGCAAAGCGCGTTTGGTTCGCAGATGTAGAAAGTCTTGGCCTAAGTGGAAATCGCTCCTACAATGGTTTTTTCGCAGGTGCTGCGTCGCAGATGCGACCCCCAGGCCAGTAGAAGCGAGGATCTGTGGGCAGAAAATGGGTCTTCATATTTTGGACGTAGAGACCTCGGTTTGTGGCGATTATTCAAGGGTTGTTCAAAGAAATCGTTGGGGTATGTGATTCTAATCCGGATTGGGCTATATTTCATGAATCTATTGTTCTTTTCATCATTTAATTAGCATTGAGTTGGAAATTTGGGGGAAATTTTGTGAAACTTCTTAGGCTAAAATTTGGGATTTGAAAAGTGATTTGAGGTCGGATTCGAGTAATTCTTGCGTGGTTGGACTCGTTATCGAATGGTCTTCGGATTTTGTAATTTTGGTCGGTTTCCGAGACGCGGGCCTAGGTTGACTTTTTGAGTTGACTTTTTATTTCTTTGCAAAGATCGTAATTTTACTGTTAAGAATAGTTTCCTATAGTTTATATGTATGGTATGAAGTTGTTTTGGATAGATTCAAGCTGTTCGGAGTTGGATAATCGAGCGAAAGGCCTACTAGTGGATTGAGTTAGCGTGTTTTGAGGTAAGTGACTTGCCTAACCTTATGTGGGGGAATGTCTCCTTAGGATTTGGTGTTGTTGTGTTAATTGTGATATGTGAAAATCGTGTACGCAAGGTGATGAGTGTGTACACGGGATAAATACGGTAAATTACTTATCCTAGCTATGTAGATTCACTTCATGCCTTTAATTTAGTTATCATAATATGTCATATTCATCATATTTAGCCTATGTTTACATACTTTACTTGTCTTACCTCTTACTTGTTAATTGCCTTTATATTCCTAGTTGAAATTATTGTTTCCTCTATTCCTTATTCATTGTCTAATTATTGAGTTCGTTACTTGAAATTGTTAATTCTTGGGATATGTTGCTGTTGAAATTTTGTATTGAGCTGTGAAGGTCGTGATCCACATTGAGGAAAGGTTGTTAAGTTGTGAAAGACTATTCTTGTTGAGTATTCATTTCCGGTTGTTATTGTTGAGACTCTTGTGCATATTGTGGTTGAGCCATGGGCTATTTATTATGGAAACGCCATTGTTGTCGATTTCTTTGGCAAGTTGTGATATTGAGCAGTTGAGGTACAATTTGTGATACAATGTGATATTGATTCGTATGCGGTGATATAAGGTTTTGGGATCGAAACGCTTGCAGTGAGATAAGGTGGATTTGATACACGTGTTGCTAGCAGGGTTACTACTTGAAGCCACGCAGTGTGATATGGTGGGCTAAAACGCGAGATGTTATTTCGGAAAAATGATTTTCAAAATTAAATGTAAGGCTCCTGCGGTGATATAAGGAATGCTTGTGGTTTATTCTTGTGATTTGAGACTACGAGGGGGGACCTCAGTAGTGACTCTTGTTGGTATTTCTCTATTTCTTCACTTGTGTTTGGTTGTTTTGTTTTCTTAACATATCATTCCTTGTTTTCTCCGTATTGCTTTAGTTCCGGTGTAGCTAACCTTGATATGTTATTTGTTGTTTCAATTTCACTGTTATCATTACACACTACCATACACTTGTAAAGTTTTTCTCTTATTTATTCTAGTAGGGCCTTGACCTGACCTCGTCACTAATATATCAAGGTTAGGCTTGGCACTTACTGGGTACCGTTGTGGTGTACTCATGCTATGCTTCTGCACATCTTTTTGTGCAGGTCCAGGTACCTCCTACTAGTCCAGGCATTAGCGAAAGCTCAATTATAGAGACTTCAAGGTATACCTGTCGGCGTCCACATGCCTCGGAGCCCCCCTCTACCTAGACTATTTTATTTCCTTATCCTTTTATAGACTCTGATGTATAGGGATGTTCAGTTTCATCTTATAGAGCTTGTGACTTGAATTCACCGGGTTTTGGGAAGTTGTATATACTGAGTTTCAGAGTTTCTTTATATTAAATTGTTGAGTATTTTAGAGTTATTTGTCATTTAAGTTATATTCCGCATGTTTTGTTAGGCTTACCTAAGCTTAGAGACTAGGTGCCATCACGACATCATACGGAGGGAAATCGGGATCGTGACAAAAGAAGATATTAGAATTAAGGCTACCATTGCAGCGTACGCATATCAAAATGGGAAGAGATAGAGGGAAACTGGTAGGATACATGTCCTGCACTATGCATGCCGTTGTTTGTTTGACACTTCATAGAAAGAGAGCCCATTTTATTTCAATCTTTCTATGAAGCCAGTGGCTTCAGATAGTTCACATGCTCCACTAGCTTGGATAAAAGATGACACTCTTTCAAAACAAAAAAAAAGTGGCACTTCTCCTCCCTCGAGGATCTAGGGAAGGGATTGAATAATCGTGCCCCAAGTTTCCGTGGTCGGGATACTGAGGAGGAGAAGTATCACTTTTCCGATCATCTGTTGCCGGTGGTGTTGGTGGAGAAGGAGCAACGTGCGTCGATGGTAGAAAGTTGTTGGTGTAGAAGGATAAGAAGCAGTTGCGGCATGAGCAATGCTAGTTGTTATTTTCTCAATGGTTGGGGGCAGAAGAGGCCCAATGTACAAACTCCTTGCACCAGAGACATAAATGGGGACTGGAAGAGAGAATCGGCATTCTCGACCAAGCCCATCTCACCCTAAAGTGTCTGGGTTTCCTCTAGTGTTGGGTTTTGAAGCTCCCCCAGCTGAGCATTCGGTTGAGCCGATGAAGATCTCCTTTGAAGGGAAGCCTCTTCATCACTAGCTTCTCCTTCATCAACGAGGAACAATGTTGCTGGCTCGTATAGTGTCTTCTTTGCTCGCTTCTCTTTATTCCTAGCCGAGGAGGAGCGTCTAGTTTTAGGTTTCTTATTCCCGGACTGGGGACTCCGAGAGGAGGTACCTTTACCGAAGGCTCGGGCAGATCCACGAGCTTTGCTTCGAGCGAGGGCATTTTGTAGCACCTTCCTGGCATGCCTCCTTGGGATCCTCTAAAGCATCAACTTCAGGGAAGACAACAAGCCCATCGAATGTCCTATATCAAGCAAAAACGGAGTTAGCAACTTATTCACGAGACTTCTTGTGTTCGAACAGGTATAAAGGAAAAGAAGGACATGGCTTACCATGGTGCTTAGCCTTCCACCCGTATTTGGGGGCCATCTCCTTCTACCGTCGAGATTCTTGAGTTGTAATATCCAAAATTTTCTTCACCCATTGCTCCAGGCCTTGAACTCGTGACCGTACCCATCGGGTAGATGAACAAAGAAAACAAAATATTAGTAAAAGCGGAAAATGACCTATCCACGGAGAAAGAAAGCGGGAAACAAAAAACTTACGAAAAAGGTTCCACAACTCGGGAAAGGCTGGAGTTGTGGACGGGAAGATGTCCTTAGTAGCAATGACGATGAACCGCTCCATCCATCTGCAGTCATTTTTGTCATCTACACTGGTGAAGAGAGCGTGGTGAACACGCTTGCTAATGTTTATGACTCTCCCACGAAAAATCTTGGGAGAGTAAAGGTTCATTATGTGTGCAATGGTTAGGGTTTCCTCGGTCTTAGTGCACAGTTGACAAAGGCAGGCCACCGTCCGCCATGTAGATAGGCTTAGTTATGCTAAGCAGACCTGATACTTCTGGCAAAACTCCAAAATTATTAGGTCGAGCCCTTCACTTGACCCCAGGGAGAGTGGACCCAAGGTAAAGGGATATGTATAGACATACATAAACCCCTCCTTGGAGTAAGTAACTCGCTCTACCATATCCGGGGCGAGGATTTCGATATTGAGGCAGTTGTAGTCCTCCTTCATAGTTGGGATACTAGAAGGGCAAATGGAGGAGGGAAGCCTGCGAACTGGCCAAAACCGGTGGCCTTGGGAAGATGTAGAAGGAGCTTTTACTTGAAGGTTGTTTGCAGTACTGAGTTGAAGGGGAATTATGGTGCTAACAGTTGGATGTTCAGACTCAATGTCAACCTCCTTGTCTTTGTTTTACTTTGGGCCTCCATTGAAGAAAAGACCATTATTACCAAAAGAAGCGGTGTATGAGGAAATGGTGGTAAAAAGCTTTGTAAAAGGAAGAGTTCTTGCTGGGGAAGTTGGAGGTTGTGAAAGTTTTCTAAGTTGATGTAAAGAAGAAGAAAGGCTTATGAAAATTGTGGGAGTAAAGAAGTATGAATGATGAGTAGTAGATGTTATGGACGAAAAAAATATAGTCATGATTACCTTGAAAACCGGCGAAAATATTTGTTGTATCGTGGGTCAACACGTGTCGGGTTATTAAATGCGAGAAGACGTGCGTTCTTTCAAATGTGAGAGACTATTCTTGAACTTTCTCGCCAAGTAAGGAATCTTCACCTACTTCCATTAACACTAAGCTGCGTCATCGAAAAAATAGGGAGACTATCTGTATGAGGTAAAATTGGTTGATAACAAGTGGCTGAATGGTAAGATGGCACATGGAGCTGAAGATAGACAAAAGACGAGTTGGGAAACAACTAGTACCAATGCGGTGTGTGTGATCGGTACTGGATGGATTTCGAAGGGAACATAGTCGGCGGTAGAATTTCAAAGATTTGCCATCGGACAACATTCAATGAGGGAATATTTGCAGGCGTTTAACGAGTAGCCGTTACAGAGAATATTGGCATTGAAGGCCTGCCGTCACTCATCGATGACCCTTTTATTATCATTCAAAAAGGAGTTTGATCCTAGGATCTTGTTTCCCTAGGTAGAACAATAAATATTGGAGTTGACAATGATTGTAGGGACATGAAACACTCTGGACGCAAAAGCTATACTATTTTGCTCTCATTCTTTACTATTTAGCTCTCAATTCAATAGCTTCATCATCTATTTGTCTTTATTTTCACTTTTGCTATCGGAAAGGTTGAGTTTGGAGCCAGGTTTGTTATTTTCTTTGATTTCAATCGCTAAATCTTAATTCAGTCTTATTCTTTATCGCTTTTGCGTCAAATCTATTCGCTTGGCTATAACCACGTTACAAATTAAACTGTAATATTTTATCGGTAAGCAGAAACAAAGGGAGTACTATTATTAACCGTACCAATTTGTATGTTCTTTCCAGAAAATGAAAATATTTGTCCATACTTAACTGGCCCCTTTTACTAGTGTATAGCAAAACATTATGCTGTCAGAACTTTATTCCATAAATGTTGAACTTGCGACCAGAAGAAAGATTAAGTGACTTCATCTATCTATTAACCAACCCCTTCTAGTTTTCTGTTCATCCTTTCTGCCGTTCTCCAAAGAAAAAAAAAGTTATTTCTCACACACATAAATAGAAAAGAACAAAGAGAAGCAGATAATGCTAAAGAGGCAAGATTCTTTAATGGCATCGGCTCGTCGTCAAAAACCACTGCCACCAGAAAATCACCATGTTGTTAAGTCTATTGGATGCATGTCAGGCATCTTTCAGATTATCTCCAAATACCAAACCAAAACCAAACGCCTTACTTCTGGAAGAAAGCAAGGAAAAAGCTACAGTTCATCACCAAGAAGAGCGTCTTCTCCACAAAAAGTAGTAGGGAAACATGAAAAAGATCACCTAAAGGTACCAAGAAGTCCCATAATATCACCAGACATCCGACGAACGCCGAATAACTCGCCGGGAAACGTAAAAAAAGAGCCAGCATTAGTGGCACGGCTGATGGGGTTGGAGGAAATCCCTCCACCAGCTGATTATAGGGCAGAGGACGACTCCAATGAGATAAATAGAAGGAAGCTTTTACAAGCCTTGGCGAAGTGCAATGACGATTTAGAGTCGATCAGGAAAATTATAAAGTCAGCAGAAAGGGTTAGCGAAAGTGGTGATTCAATGGAGAGGAGACGCCGGCCCGGTCGCGTCTGCGCGTTGGACGAGTTAACTCGGTCACCTTTCTCCAAAGTTAAAGATAGTGGTACGTTTTCTTCTTGCTTTGCGCTTTTCCATTTTTTACTTTCTCTATAATAATTCATGGAACTAATTTTCATTTACAATATATATATGTAAATATAGATTGAACTCGATTGTACTTGATGATTAAATTTGATCATCAAGTGTAATCGACTTCATAACATCTTTTTGTATGTAAAATAATGATCAAAATTCCTTCTTTATATATTTCTCGTTTTTAATTAACCTTTAGTATTTTAGAGTGAAAAGTTTCATGCCTAAAATTCAAGGAGGAAAAGGAAGAGATAGTCTTCCCTTCTACTGAAAACCCATTCTCATACATAGGACACTTAAAAAGTTACGGATAGAGCATAAAATCATACGATATAAAAATAAAGAAGAAAATCCTTGGATTCTTTGAGAAATTCATAAACAATCACCAAAAGAAGGAACTTAGAAATTATATATATATATATATATATATATATATATATATATATATATATATATAATTCTGAATTTTTGTTGAAAGAAATTATAGTATCCGTATCTTTGGGATTGGGAATTTCCACAAGTACATTCCCTTGAAGTGGAGACAAACTGCTATATTCGTGCGTAAAGTTATCCTAGTATATCTTAGAATTTCCTAAAGTAATGGAAAACCATCATATCATGACGAGCATGGACCAGTTCGTCATTATATCACCTTTGGCATTCAAAGGAAGCTTTCACTCCCTCTGTGACCAGAATTTAAATTAATTTAAGGTTGAAAATAACGACTATTGAAAAGTGTGTTCTATAGGAGGAAAACCTTTTACTTTTTTAATTGTCTTCTGAATAAGTTTACTGTGTATGACATAGGGTACTCCTTCAACATATAGAATAGAAAATATTTTTTTTTTTCACCCGGTGTTTGGTAACCGCATTAGAGCCCGACTATATTCGGATTTGCGCCGCGTAAGCCCCCATTCGGAGGGAAACGCTCCCTACCAAAGATTTTTCCATACCCAGGGCTCGAACTCGAGACATCTGCTTAAGGGAAAAACAGCCTCATCCGCTGCGCCACATCCTTCGGTGGTGTAGGGACCTTTTTGGTTGTGATAAATGGTAGACGCCATTTTATCCTTTTTGGTTAATAGAATGTTTTTTCTTGAAGAAATTTACAATTACAGCTACCTGATACAAGAAAATAAATCGATCGAGTAAAAATCTTTTTGTCGTACGTACCAAACATACCAAGAGGATAAGTTCGTTGCGTTTACTAATATTGTTCCTTCTTACGACATTTGTTCACTTCTTGATCTTTTATTACATTGAAATAGAATTAACAAAAAGAAAAAAAAAATATTAGCAGTAGAAATATGAATTTATCTTTGGCAACGGTCTCAAGATCTATGAGGGGGCCGTGGTCCATGAAATCTTTTGCTAAAGCTTCAATTGTTTGCCTCCACATAATAGCAATAATTAGTCATGATTCAGTCAAGAAATGATGAGAAAGCGCATGTGAAAAAGATATTTAATTTCTCCCCAAAATTATAAAAGCAAAGCAAATGTGTTATTCAATCTTCTTACTTTTGGTAATACGCAGTTCCACTTTCTCAGAAATTATGGGTCCACTTTCCACTACATGTATTTCTTCTATATTTTAATGTTGCAATTTATGTGAACCTGTTTGACTGGGTACGGAGTTTAAAAAAAAAATAAAGACTTTTGGAATTTGTGGTCTTAAACAAGTTAAAAAAGGGGCCCATAGTATTTGTGTGGTTATAAAAGCATCTCATTAAGGGTAGAAATGTAAGTTTAAGCAAAATTATTTCCAAATATAAAAAGGGGTCATTCTTTTTGGAACAGACCAAAAACAAAATAGGTTCACATAAATTGGAACAATATTTTAACCTTTCCTATCACATTTTATAGTTTATATCATAAACAATGGTAGGACTATATGATAAGAGGAGATTAGAGGTTCATATAATAATTAGTCCTTGACACGCGAGATCATTGTATCCCCTGTTTAACCTAAATTTTGATGATTAGATATATAACAATCAAATTAATGAGATTTACGGCTCAAGCGACGTGATTAAACCAAATTAGACCAATCTTTCGATAGTATAAAAAGGAGCAAATGAAGTAAAGTAGTGATAATAACGACAGAAATGATAACAACAATGTGAAAAGAGTAATTCTTATTCTCGATTCAAGCGGATTAATAGTGAACAACAATGTAGACTACTAGAGAGAGTAGAGAACTTGATAGAATTTTAGTGTAGTATGTTAATATGCTATTTTCCACGCTTGCCATTTATTGGACCAAAGAATCTTTGCTCCGATATATTTATTAGCAATATATATCGCTTCTAGGTTAAGGAGAAACGCTAATTGATAATGTAATTCATATACCAATGGATAAATCTGTATGTAATCGCTAAATCGCTTGATAATTTATTTATTGCTAAAAAAAGCTCGTTGCTAGTATTTACCAACGGATCTGAATACCTTACAGCTTGTTTGGATGGTTGTTTCCCGTTGTATCGTATTGTATTGTTATCCCAAAATAATGTTTGTTTTGATTGTTTCATTATAATTGGTTGTATTGTATTGTTAAATCCATTGTTTCGGAACAATGAAAAGTCCCCTTTTTTTAAACAATCGATTTGGTGTGGTGGGATTGTTTCCTATTTTTCTTTCCAATTATGCCCTAACTTATTACTCCACAATTCTATTTTACCTTTACCTTTCTTTTCTATTTTAACTCCAAATCTCAAACCTATAACCTGCTTTGTTTTTCTTCAAAACTTTTGCCGCCAACGTTAAAGGTGTTTTGCCGCCTTCTGTTTTATTTTTTTCTCCTAATTTGCTATTAACTCAATTCTAATTAGTTGTGCTCCTTTGGTTTGCCTTCTTCTGTCTCCCTCATTTGTTCTGCTTTCTTAAGGTGTTTTGCCTCCTTCTATTTTATTTTTTTAAATTATTTTTATGCATAATTTTTGCTAAATTTAATATTTAAATAATTGATGATATTTTAGTTAACTTATCAGTTACAGTACAGTACGATACAGTCAAACCAAATAGCAAAATATTATTTAACAATAACAAACAATACAATCTATCCAAACATTGTATTCATAAAACGATACAATACAGTACGATACAGTACAATACAATATATTATAAAACGATGAGGAGCAATGATCCAAACAGAGTGTTAGATAAATTTAGCAACGAACGATCGGTCAATAAATTGCATATAAGTTCATTGATAATTTTCTTTACTAGATGGAGATTTTTGTTGATAAATGTACGACCCACATTCGATTGTTATTTTGTTGGTTAATTTACTAACGAAAAAATCAGTTGGTAAAACCAGTTATTTATTTTTATATTTGGTTGGAAATTGTGAGTATTTGTAGCAAAAGTACAAAAAGAAAATAAATTATTTAGTAAATATACGTTTCCAATATTAGTTTTGTGTAATAAGAATGTGCGATCAAGACTAAAAGGCAAGTTCTATAAACTGGTGGTTAGACCGACGATGTTATATAGGGAGGAGTGCTGGCCCGTCAAGAAGTCCCGTGTCCAGAAGATGAAGGTAGCTGAAGTGAGGAAGTTGAGATGGATGTATGGGCATACCAAGAAAGATAAGATTAGGAACGAAGTTATTAGGGACAAGGCGGGTGTGGCCTTGGTGGAGGACAAAGTGCGGGAATCGAGGCTGAGATAGTTTGGGCAAGTGCAGAGGAGAGCCATAGATGCCTCGGTTAGGAGGTGTGAGAGGTTGACCATTGCAGGTCTAAAGAAGGGAAGGGTAGGCCAAAGAAGTATTGGGGCGAGGTGATTAGGCAGGATATGTCAGTGCTCCAGCCGAGGACAAGACCCTCGATAGGAAAGGGTGAAGGTCGAGAATAAGGGTGGAAGATTGACAGATAGTTGTAAGTCTCTTTGTCTAATCAATAGTACTAGTACTATTTTTGTATTTTTCTCATTCCTCGTTCTTTATATTACATGTTATATACCCCTTGTTCCTATTATATTGTTGTTACCACTATTTGTTACTTTTTTATTTACTGTTCCTTGAGCCGATGGTTTATTGGAAATAGTCTTTCTATCTTTACAAGGTAGAGGTAAGGTCTGTGTAAACACTACCCTTCCCAGACCTTACCCGTGAGATTTTACTGGGTTTGTAGTTGTTATTGTTGTTGTACGTTTCCGGTATTACTAGTAAGATCAATAAAACTGCCAAAAATAGTTTCAACTTTATGGTAGATTATTTGTACACATGTTTAGCGAAAGCGAATAATTAACACTATTATACGTAATTACACAATAGTAAATTTCCTTTTTCATTTTTGAAGGGCGCATCACACAACAACAGAAGCCATTGAGAAGGATCAATAAGCTGAAGGCATATGAAACTGTTGATATTATCAAGACATTTACAAACAACGAGCCATTTCAGAGGAAGACAGCGGCTACAGCTTCGCCAATATGTTGCAGCAAAGCCATGATTCAAAGTGTGGAGGAAGTGTGCTATGACATCGCGTGGGGGCAAAAGAGAGAGACAGGAAGAATAGGGCTTGTCTTACAAGATCAAATTTGCAGGGACATGATTGAAGAGCTCGTCAAAGAAATGGATCAGGTTTTCTTGCGTTCTTTACCGTTTATAGCATGTAAGAAAAGGCTTTACTTCTAAAAGTTACAACAGTACTGTTTTCATTTTATTTTTTATTATTTTCGGTTTGATTAGTTAGTCCTTTTATGTCATATATATATATATATATATATATATATATATATATATATATATATATATATATATATATATTGAGATACTTAATCATTATTATTGCCAATTATTATTGAGACAAAAATTCTAAAGCTTCTTCCTTAACTTCAATAATCAATCGCCAAAATCGGAGGTAGAATCATGAATAATAATTAAATTAGAGTGAAGAACACTTATCGAAATTGCATGGGTGAAAATCACCTTAAAAATCACTCCAGTTCGAACACTCAATCTCAAAATATGATAAAATGAAGCTAACCCTCGAGCATATACCCCTGCTAGGCATCCTCAAAATTGCGGTAAAACCAATAACATTTGCGAGCCCAGTCTCTCATCTACAAACTCCACTGAAACTGCCATCTATCGCATCTACAAAGCACCTTATGCATCTACGCCTTCGCAGGTGCGCAAAACCCATTGCATCTGCGCCACACACTCTGCAAATGCAAAGTCCCAAGCTTGGTTTGCTACTCACATCTTTGACCAAAACCTCATATGCGACCTCACACCTGTGCTTCCCATTACGCAGAAGTGAGCACCTACATACCACTTCTTCTTTGCAAAAGCGACATCATATCCGCAAAAGTGATATCGCATATGCGACCAAACCTTCGCGGGTATGAAGAACAAGAACTCCCAACATGGCACTAAATTATTCGACATCAATTCGAAACACTCCCGGGCCCTATGGGACCCCATCCAATCATATTAGCGAGTCCAAATACATTATCCAAACCCATCCAAAGGCTTAAAACATTACCAATAACAACAAAACCAAGAATCGAAGGTCAAGATCCTTCTCTTAAATTTAAAATCTTCTGAACTCGTCCGAATCATACTTAGACATTCTGGATCACAACCAAAAAATTTACACAAGTTTTAATTAAAAAAACTAATATATACAAGGTCTCAATACCACAATTACAGTCCGGTAATACCAAAGTCAACTCCTGGTCGAACTTACAAACTTTTCAATTCTTTAAATTGCAAACTTTCAACACATAGAGCCAAAATCTTCTAGGAACATCATAATTCAAGTATGAACATACGACCAAGTCCAAAACCACCACGCCTAATGAAACTATCAAATCTCGATTTTGAAGTCATTTACATAAAAGTCAAGCCTTGGCCGACTCTTCCAACCTAAAGCTTTTCAGTTGAGAATCATTCTACCAAATCACACGAACCCTCCAAACATCAAAACCAACCATATACGCTAGTTATATTACATCATATAAAGCTACTCAATGTCTCAAACATCTAAACGAAATACTACAACTCAAAATAACCGGTCGGGTCATTGAACATACATCCATGCATGATTATTTCTCGATCCATGTGCATTTTATATCCTTACCTCATATTTATATGCATACATCACTGCATACTCTCGGATATGGACTGAGGTCATGAAACAAAGTTGCTATTATGCAGATATTGGGATATTGTTATTGATTAGCCAAGAGGTCTTTATCATACGGTTATAATTTATAGCACGTGAGTTGTCCTTGCAGTGGTTATGATTAAGAAACTTGAATCCGTGAAACACGTGATTTGTCCGTGCAATTGTTATAATTATTGACATATGAGTTGTCCCTGCAACACGTGAGTTATCTATGAGATTGTTATGATTATTAGCACGTATGATGTACGTGCAGTTATGGCACGTGAGTTGTTAGTACGGCATGTGGATATGGATCCATACTTCTATGGTCACCCACTCATATTTCTCTCCTGATGGCGTATATTTGTGAGAGATTGATGAGTTTCTAGTTGATTGTGATGTGAGATCCTATGTGATGAGTTATTGAGCATAAAGGTGGAATCTTGACCACTCGAGTGATCCTTTGTGCATATTCATGCATTTACATGCATTATTCAAGAATATAATCGACATATTCTAGTTGATGCATTTTACACATGTATGAGACTTGTTGGTGAGTTGTTGGACACCTGGAATGTGTTGATTGTTTTAACAAGGGAGTTACCATCATACATTGAAACGTTAGAGTCATAACCATGGAATTTGGAAATTGATTCGGAATTGGATCATTGTTATGTACAGATTTTACATCATGTATAAGTATTTGAGCAGACCCACTACTTGGTGCATGTCTCTTTGTATGCATAGTTGGTGCAGGTTTTATTTGCTTGATCTGCTTAATTGGCAAACCTTGTTTATTACTCCTTACCCGGTTGTGCACCATTATTATTGATATTTTTTATCCTATCACTGTCTCTCTTGATATTACTCTATATTGTACATGTTATTGAGCTGCACAAGTTATGCAAAGTGTGTGCCTTTTGACTCTCAATCTCAAAATATGATAAAATGAAGCTAACCCTCGAACATATACCCCTCCCAAGCATCCCCGCAATTGCGGTAAAATCACTAACATTTGCGAGCCCAGTCTCGCATCTACAAACTCCACTCAAACTGTCATCCATCCCATCTACAAAGCTCCTTATGCATCTACGGCTTCGCATGTGCGCAAAACCCACTGCATCTCCGCCACACACTCTGCAAATGCAAAGTCCTAAGCTAGGTTTGCTACTCACATCTTCGACCAAAACCTCGTATGTGTGACCTCGCACATGTGCTTCCCATTACGTCGAAGTTACCACCTACAGACCACTTCTTCTTTGCAAAAGCGACATCATATCCACTAAAGTGATATTGCATATACGACCAAACCTTCGCGGGTATGAAGAACCAGAACTCCCAACATGGCACTAAATGATTCAAAATAAATTCGACATACTCCCGAGCCCTACGGGACCCCATCCAATCATATCAGCGAGTCCAAATACACTATTCAAACCCATCCAAAGGCTTGAAACATTAAAACCAAGAATCAAAGGTCAAGATCCTTCTCTTAACTTTCAAACCTTCAAAACTCGTCCGAATCATACTTAGACAATCCGGATCACAATCAAAATTTGTACACAAGTTTTAAAAAAATAAATAAATATATACAACGTCTCAAACCCACAATTACAGTTCGGTAACACCAAAGTCAACTCCCGGTCAAACTTACAAACTTTCTAATTCTTCAAATTGCAAACTTTAAACAAATAGAGCCAAAATCTTCTAGGAACATCAGAATTCAAATATGAACATACGTCCAAGTCCAAAACCACCATACCTGATGAAACTATCAAAAATCTCGATTTCGAAGTCATTTACTTGAAAGCCAAGCCTTGGTCGACTGTTCCAACTTAAAGCTTCTTAATTGAGAATCATTCCACCAAATCACGCGAACCCTACAAACATCAAAACCAACCATATACGCTAGTCATATTACATCATATGAAGCTACTCAATGTCTCAAACTTCTAAATGAAATACTACAGCTCAAAATAACCGATCGGGTCATTGCACATACATCCATGCATGATTATTTATCGATCCATGTGCATTTTATATCCTTACCTCATATTTATATGTATACATCACTGCATACTCTCGGATATGGACTGAGTTCATGGAACGAAGTTGCTATAATGGAGATATTGGGATATTGTTATTGATTAGGCAGGAGGACTTTATCATACGGTTATAATTTATCGCACGTAAGTTGTCCTCGCTGGCATATGAGTTTTCCCTGCAACAGGTGAGTTATCCATGCGGTTGTTATGATTATTAGCACGTGAGTTGTACGTGCAGTTATGGCACGTGATTTGTTAGTACGGCATGTGCATATGGATCCGTACTTCTATGGTCACCCGCTCATATTTATCTCTTGATGGCGTATATGCGGGTTGTGAGAGATGGACGAGTTTCTAGTTGATTGTGATGTGGGATCCTATGTGATGAGTTATTGAGCATAAAGGTGGAATCTTGACCACTCGAGTGATCCTTTGTGCGTATTCATGCATTTACCTGCATTATTCAAGAATATAATCTACATATTCTAGTTGATGCATTTTACACATGTACGAGACTTGTTAGTGAGTTGTTGGACACCTGGAATCTGTCGAATTGTTTTAACAAGGGAGTTACCATCATACATTGAAACGTTAGAGTCATAAACATGGTATTTAGAAATTGATACGGAATTGGATCATTGTTATGTACAGATTTTACATCCATGTATGAGTATTTGACCAGACCCACTACTTGGTGCATGTCTCTTTGTATGCATAGTTGGTGCAAGTTTTATTTGCTTGATCTGCTTAATTGGCAAACCTTGTTTATTACTCCTTACACAGTTGTGCACCTTTATTATATCCTATAACTGTCTCTCTGGATATTACTCTATATTGTACATGTTATTGAGCTGCATAGGTTATGCAAAGTGTGTGCCTTTTGACTCTCAATCTCAAAATATGATAAAATGAAGCTAACCCTCGAACATATACCCCTGCTAGGCATCCTCGCAATTGCGGTAAAATCAATAACATTTGCGAGCTCAGTCTCGCATCTACAAACTCCACTCAAACTGCCATCCATCCCATCTACAAAACTCCTTATGCATCAACGGCTTCGCAGGTGCGCAAAACCCACTGCATCTGCACCACACACTCTGCAAATGCAGAGTCCTAAGCTAGGTTTGCTACTCATATCTTTGACCAAAACCTCGTATATGAGACCTCGCACCTGTGCTTCCCATTACGCAGAAGTGAGCATCTACAGACCACTTCTTCTTTGCAAAAGCGACATCAAATCCACAAAAACGATATCACATATACGACCAAACCTTCGCGGGTATGAAGAACCAGAACTCCCAACATGGCACTAAATGATTTGAAACACTCCCGAGCCTTACGGGACCCCATCCAATCATATCAGCGAGTCCAAATACATTATCCAAACCCATCCAAAGGCTTGAAACATTACCAATAACATCAAAACCAAGAATCAAAGGTCAAGATCTTTCTCTTAACTTTCAAACCTTCTAAACTCGTCTGAATCATACTTAGACATTCTGGATCACAACCAAAATTTATACACTAGTTTTAATAAAATAAATAAATATATACAAGGTCTCAAAACCACAATTACAGTCTCGTAACACAAAGTAAACTTCTGGTCAAACTTACGAACTTTCCAATTCTTCAAATTGCAAACTTTAAACAAATAGAGCCAAAATCTTCTAGGAACATCAGAATTCAAATATGAACATACGACCAAGTCCAAAACCACCATACCTAATGAAACTATCAAATCTCGATTTCGAAGTCACTTACTTAAAGTCAAGCCTTCGTCGACTCTTCCAGCTTAAAGCTTCTCAATTGAGAATCATTCCACCAAATCACGCGAACCCTGCAACATCAAAACCAACCATATACGATAGTCATATTACATCATATGAAGTTACCAACGTCTCAAGCTTCTAAATGAAATACTACATCTCAAAATTACCGGTCGGGTCATTGCACATACATCCAGGCATGATTATTTTTCGATCCATGTGCATTTGATATCCTTACCTCATATTTATATGCATACATCACTGCATACTCTCGGATATGGACTGAGGTCATGGAACGAAGTTACTATTATTCAGATATTGGGATATTGTTATTGATTAGGCATGAGGCCTTTATCATATGGTTATAATTATGGCATGTGAGTTGTCCTTGCAGTGGTTATGATTATGAAATATTAGTTGTCCGTGAAACACGTGAGTTGTCCGTGAAATTGTTAAGATTATTGAAATTTGAGTTGTCCCTACAACATGTGAGTTATCTATTATGTTGTTATGATTATTAGCACGTGAGTTGTCCGTGCAGAACGTGAGTTATACGTGCAATTATGGCACCTGAGTTGTTAGTGCGACATGTGGATATGGACCCATCCTCCTATGGTCACCCACTCATTTTTCTCTCCTACTGGCGTATATACGGGTTGTGAGAGATGGATGAGCTTCTAGTTGATTGTCATGTGGGATCCTACGTGATGAGTTATTAAGGATAAATGTGGAATCCTGACCACTCGAGTGATCCTTTGTGCATATTCATGCATTTACATGCATTATTCAAGAATATAATCTACATATTCTAGTTGATGCATTTTACACATGTACGAGACTTGTTAGTGAGTTATTGGACTCCTGGAATGTGTTGAATTGCTATAACAAGGTAGTTACCATCATACATTGAAACGTTAGACTCATAAACATGGTATTTGGAAATTGATACGGAATTAGATCATTGTTATGTACAGTTTTACATCCATGTATGAGTATTTGAGCACACCTACTACTTGGTGCATGTCTCTTTGTATGCATAGTTGGTGAAAGTTTTATTTTCTTGATCTACTTAATTGGCAAACCTTGTTTATTACTCCTTACCCAGTTCTGCACCTTTTTTATTGATATTTTTTATCCTGTAAGTGTCCCTCTGGATATTAGTCTATATTGTACATGTTATTGAGCTGCGCAGGTTATGCAAAGTGTTTGTCTTTTGACTTAAACCTCATCACTATTTTAGTGAGGTTAGTCAAGATACTTACTTAGTACAGGGGATCGGTGGTACTCATACTTCTCTTCTGCATTTTGCGTGTAGATTTTGGAGCTGAGATACTATGGATGTCAAAGGTAGGCATTGAAGTTGTAGCTACATTCTAGATTCAAGCTACCATTTATTCATGGTAGATTAGGACTTCATTTCTGTTTATGTGAAATTTTAATAGATGTTGTATTTATTTTTACTAGCTTTATAAATCTAAATCATAGTAGCTCATGACTGTACTGCCAGTCCTTATGATAATTGTATTGAATTCATATGTTGTTTTATTTATTATCACTTGGTTTTTTTGTATAGTATTGACTTACGTTGTTTGGTTTACCTATCGTGTTGGGTTAGGTGCCATCACGAGTTGATGAGATTTTGGGTCGTGAAAAGGTCGTATCAGAGCTCTAGGTTCAGAGGTTCTATGAGTCATGAGAAAATGCATAGTAAAGTCTTGCGGATCGATATGAGACGTCCATACCTATCTTCGAGAGGCGACAAGGCATCTAGGAAACTTCCCTTTTTTTTTCCTAATCATGCGACTTTGTTTCAGCTTGAAGCTAAAATCTCCAGTTTCTTTCTCTTTGATATGTGTTTGATGTTGAGTACTCTATATCAGATATGATATTGATGGCTTACGATGTTGTGCAGGGTATGCGAAGGGTTGCGCATACCTGATCATTACCTCGATGTGTTGTACGGCCTTAAGATGTGGATGTGTTGGTGGATCTTCCAGTTGTTCATTTGGGGAATAAAGAAGATTCTTATATCTTGTTGAGGTTAGTAGGTGGATTATCTCCTGCGAGAATATTTGGGCTTCTGTGATTTGTATAAGGCTTTTATTCAGTGGAGTGCATATACTGCTATTTCGGAGCACTTGAGCTAGTTGGCTTTACTTTTGTGAGGGTGAGTATGTACTTGGCAGATGATCGGAGTGTGTTTTGACTAGTGTTATGCAAGCTTATGAGGAGATTCAGCTGGGTAGCAGCGCGAGGTCATGGCAAGTTAAGAAGGAAGGGTATTATGTGTTATTATATGAGGTATTTATGGCTCCAAGCGAAGTGGGGTAGTCTACCATCGACAATCGAGTCATTTGGGCATGTGTTTCTATTGTTCCTAGATTTGGATGCAATGTAGATTGGATATGGTTTGAGAAGGGTGTCATTGAGGATGACTTGGTTAAGGAATTTACTGGATGCATGAGTACTATACTTTATAGGTATATTGAAATCTTGGAATGATTCAGGTTTTGATATTCATTGTGGACGTAGTCCGCAAGGAAGAGGAATCACTTGGTTGCTTCTTTTTGGATATTCATGTGCTGGTGGAGCACAAGTCGTTCGGTGCATATTGGTTGTGCACTGGATATTAGAGAAAGGCGAATGACTCTCGAGAATGGTTCTAATGGGTTCAAGATTCGTATGTGGTACTAAGAAATTTTAGATTTATGTATGGATAAGACATGAGTTTTGCACTGGATGGCGCTGAGACTTGCAATATTTTTATATCAATGTTGATTCCACATTGCGGTATTAGAAAGATGAAAGAAACAACTTTAGATTAATTTAAAAGTCTCTTTAGAGGGAACATTTTTGTTTGAGTTACCTATGGGTTTGGGAATATGCATGACTTGGTTGATTTAAATAGATCCAGTTCCAATGGATGGTCTATGTACTTATGCATTTTGAAGAGTTCATGATGGTTTTGACCACGACATGAGGTTTATGTCTTTTACGGGTATAGAAGGTTTGTTACATGTTGTAATGTTCTCCTAGATTGAGTTAAATGTAAGGTTTTTGTTTGATGAGGTATATATCCTACTTGTGATTTAAATTTGATGATCAGGTTCTCGTAATTTCATATCATGGCATGATCGATGCAGTGAGTTACGAGACATTGAGATTGAATGGACAATGTTGTGATTCAGTTCTATAAGAAAGGTCACGAGTTCTATGCAACGTGAGATATTTCAGATGTTTAATATGCTGGCACTATCTTGTTTTGCATGAGAAGGACATCTGTTGTGGAAGACTCATTGTGTATTGACTTGTGGATGCTTGACTAGTACTACAGAAATCCTGTGGTTAGTAATCGTTGATTTTCAGATTTGCTACTTTATGTGGAAGATTTATAGGAGTACTTCTGATGAGGTGGTTGTGTATGTGTGATGTATCTGTCATTTAAGCAGGGGAGTTAAATATCAAGTATGGAGATTATAGAATTTTGAAGTTTAGAGATTGAATGTTCTTAGAGGCAGACTATTTCTTTGGTTGCAGATTGTGAAAGTGTGCTGAGACTAGACAACTGATTGCATATGTTATGGGTAGGTAGCAGTGGACCTCTGGAAGGCTACTTACCTATTTCAGGAGGGTTTGAAATGGTTGGGGCCTATTAGTAGGCAAATGTGAGTGTGTATTCTATATCATATTGAATTTGCATATTCATGGCAATAATTACTATGGGTGTGTCATCGGACATAATGGATGTTATTCATGCCCCAATCTATTTTCTGTGTTTCTCTCTTATGCAATGAGATTACTTTATTATTCACACTTGTTGTGGTTCTATTTGGGCATTGCGGTGATATATGAGCGAGATAGCTCATGAGATATTGATTTGCTTATCACACCGTAGTTGTGCTTGCCTTTTTGTAGCATGTTATGATATATGTCTCCCCATGGTTATATGTATTCACTTTGCATGCTTGATGTTGACGCACATGTGTTGTTGATTATGAACATTCTCGATGGATATTCCATATTGGTATGTTAGATCGAGTTGCACGTCATAACAGTATGATGTGGGATCGGGTGTACGCCACAACAATGCTATGATGGGACACGATTCCTTGTGTTTATTTTGTGCATTTTATTTCTCCCTTGTGAAATGGACTCATAATGTTATGCTTATGTTGTTATATCTGTTGAACTTGTTGGGCGGTTCTCTTATTTGTATTCTCTTCCCATTCATTGTTATATTCGAGTTGTTACTTGTTTGGTGCATGGGTCGCGTTATATGAGGTTCTGGATGGCATTTGTGTATCATGTCGGTCAAGTAGCTGGTACTTGGTGAGAAAAGGTTATTGGACTTGGAATTTGCATAATAAGATAGGGATAAGGTATCTTTTGAAGAATAATGTCATCAGTCAGCTCAAAAATTGGCAATGGCCCTTGTCGGCGAGAGAGCTTCACAACTTATTGATTTGGTAGGTGGTGAAGAGTTTCTATATGTTTCTTCCATCATTATCTGTGTTAGGGAGGTTTGGAACGAGGTTCTATTTGATATAAGGTATATTTCCAGTATCGGATTTGGTAATGAGTAGCCATTATGGTCAGAAGTTATTGTTATGAGTACATGAGTTATGTGGTGCATCATGTGGTTAGATCTTGGCAGTATAGTGACGGCTTGATGTAGCCTGTTGAGATTGATATAGTATATATACGCAAGAATTGGATCTTCGAGGGAGATCAGAATGTTGGAATATTATTCTAAGGATCTTAAGCTAAGCTTAAAGAAATATTCTTCAGTTAGGTTGTGTTGATGGACTTATATATATTGTGGTGATGTGGAATCGGCCATGGGTATGTGTATGGTGAGTTTATATAGTGATTGGATGACTTTGGAATGACTCTTGGCACGTTCGAAGAACATATGTTTAAGTAGGGGAGAATATGACGACCCGATTGGTCATTTTGAGTTCTCGCTTTTCGTTATATAATTTTAGACTTCGAGTGACTTCATATGATGTATTATGACTTGTATGCATATTTGGTTTTGGTTTTTTAATGGTTTGGGATGGACTTAATGGGAAGATTTTCAATATGGAAGCCTTAGGTTGGAAGACTTGACCATGTTTTGACTTTTGAGTAAACGACCTCAAAATTGGGATCAGATGGTTTCAATATGCTCGTATGGTGATTTTAGACTTGGGCGTATGTTCGTATTTGAATTTGGATGTTCCTAGAGGATTTTGGCTTTATTTGTCGAAAGTTGGCAATTCAAATTTTTCTATAGTTCAGTGTTGACAGGGAGTTGAATTTGGTATTATCCGACTCCTATTGCAATTTTGAGACCTTGTACAGGTTTGTTTAGTTGGTCGGGACATGTATGCAAAGTTTGATTGTGATCCGGAATGTTTAAGTGTGATTCAGGTATGATTTGACGGGGTCCCAAGGGCCTCAGATGTAATTAGGGGTGATTTCGCACCATTTTGGTAATGTTTGAGTTGCTGGTTTTTAGCAGGTGTTTGTGTTCTTTGCGATCGCAGTTAGAGCAATGCATGCGCGAAAAGTATTTCTGGTGTAGTTGTATTGCTCTTTGTGTTTGCGGGGATTTTTTATATTCGCGTAGTATTGGTTCCAAGTGTAACGTGCTCGCGAGGTGTTAGAACTGGTAAGGGAGATTTTTGCCTTCGCATCGGCGAAGGTGTATATCGCGTCCATGAAGGTGAGTGACTGTTAGCTATCGCGATTGCGAGGGCGAGGCCATGATCATGTAGGGTATTTTGGTTAGTTGTTCGCGAAAGCGGTGCAGTGGTCGTATTCGCGAAGGGTACTAATGGGGAGTGTATTTAAGATGTTATTTCGGGACTTTGAGCTCATATCTCATATTTTGAACCATAGACTTGGAGAGGCGATTTCTCATGGATATTTTCACACAAGACTTGTGGGTAAGCAATTTCGACTCACTTTTGGTATTATTTCAAGAATCTGCATGAATTGTTAACACCCAAGATATGGAATTTTGAGATGAAATTTTGGGTTTTTCCTACACTTTAAGAGAGTGTATTTTGAGGATTTGAGTACCGACTTGGACTCGATTTTGGAATAGAATCATATAATGGGAACTCATATCGGATTTTGCCATTGGTTTTAGGTTTTGGCCCGCGGACCCAGGTTGGCTTTTGTTGACTTTTGAGAAATTCTTCAAAGATCGAGGCTTTATTGATTGGGATTACTTCATATAGCATTGATTGACTTCCTTGATTGATGGATAGCTAGATTCGAGCAGGTTAGAGGTAATTTCTTAAGGAAATGCGATTTTTGAGCTTTGGACTAGCCCGAATGAGGTTAGTGTCTTGCCTAGCTTTGGTTGAGAGAATATTTTCTAATAATTGGTATTGTGTGCTACATGCAGGGTGATGTATATATGAGGTGAAAACTGTGTGTGTGTATATATATGTGTGTGTGTGTGTGTGTGCCATGAGTATTCATGCTCGGGGTAAATTTTAGATTACCTTATGCCTTGTTTGGTGTTCTGTTCTACTTGATTCTATGTTTTACCGAATTGATTGACTACGTGAGCACGATAACTATGCTATATTTAATGTTGAGGCTAATGGTACTATATTTGGAGCATGATGAACTATTCTTGAGATTTTTGCCATACATGCTTTAGACGTAGTCACGCGTATGTTATGAATACACATCTGTACTTATTATTCTTATGTTATGTCTTAAATTAATGTATGAATACTTGAGTTTCTTTACCCATGTTAAAGAGCATGAAATGGCTTTTAATGCTTATTTGAGCGTGATGATCATTTGGGTGATGTATTACATGCTGGATCCATGGTCATACGTACATATAAGCTACATCCAACCTAGGGATCATCCCTTGTATGCATGCATACATACATAAATGGTTATTTCTCGGTTCACATGCATTTTATATGCTTAACTCATATTCATATGCATATATCACCGCATATGGTTCTTGAATATGTACTGAGGTCATGGCGTGAGGTTTCTGCCGTGCGCATATTGGGATTTTGTTATTGATTGGGCACAAGGTCTTCACATTGCAATCATGATTATGGCACTTGAGTTGTCCATGTAGTACGCGAGTTGTCCGTGCAGAGATTATAATTATGGTACGTGAATTGTTTGTGCAGCGCATGAGTTGTCCTTCTATTGGTTATGATTATGGAACGTGAGATGTGCATGCATCGCGTGAGTTGTCTGTGTGGTTGTTATCATTATTGGCACGTGAGTTGTCCGTACAGCACATGGGTTGTCCGTGTGGTTGTTATGATTATTGGCACATGAGTTGTCTGTGCAGCACGTGAGTTGTCTGTGCAGCACGCTAGTTGTCCGTGCGGTTATTGCACGAGAGTTGTCCGTGCCGCATGTGGATATGGATCTATCCCTTAGGGTCGTGATAAGTGTGGATTTTAACCACTTATTACTACCTTCTTGCTTTAGTTTTAGTCCGAAAGTGTTGATATCTATTCCCAAAACTAATGAAAATGTGCAAATTGCAGGAATGTTGGAGAATTAGACTTCAATGAAGAAATCTAACTCAAAAAGGAGTGTTCCGGCTCATAAGGCAAGAAGGAGAATAGCAACCAAAAGTGCGGTCCGCAGAAGAAAGCACGGATCGCAGAATTCTCTCTACGGCCGCAGATCTGGTGTTGAGGCTCAAATGATGGTTGAAGCAAAGTGCGGACCGCACATAAATAGTGTCGCCACAAAACGTGGTCGCACTGACAAGCATTCAAAAAGTTTAGAGAGTGTGCAAAACGACCAAGAGCAAAGCCTTGCCAAAAGTGCAGCCACAAAAAGGAAAAGTGCTGCGCAGAAGCTCAAGTTCAGCCACAGACCAAATTTTGCGGCTGCAGACTTCCTCAACCTACAGAACCAAGAAAATTGTGAACCACACATGGAATTGTGCGGCTGTCGAACCTCCAGAAGCACATTTTTGTCAGCGAATTTTGGGCCAATATAAATGGATGGAAGTCTCGTTTTTAAGGAAAGTTTATAGTTTTTTGAGCTGTAGCCGTTGTAGTTTACTACTTTTGGAATTTGTGACTGATTTATGTTTAAAACACATTAGTTTATCATTTTAATTTTGTATTATGGATTTAATTAGTTTTCTTGTTTATTTCTTTCCAATTTCAATTATGAGTAACTAGATATTTTTCTAGGTATTGTGACCCAACC